>NC_087067.1:53487647-53701448 GCF_963678635.1 Symsagittifera roscoffensis | reverse complement strand
AAAACAAGTTGGAGCTGGACGCAGTAAATCCCATATGAGCAGAAAGCAAAGAGAGCAACAACAACAACAACAACAAGAAAAAGAAAAACAAAAGCTCTCATTCCACAAAAACGAACCCCACTGAGAAGTCGGTCCAACTTTTTCACCAAAGTACGAAATGATTTCTAATTTATTGCCAACTGAAGCAACTCACAGCTCATTAGATTTATTTGAAAAGCCTCCTCTACTCGTTACATTTGAAAATGCGTTCACTCAAAAAATTGGTCCATCTTATTCACCTGATGGTCCTATGCTCGAATTTGAAGTTTTAGGAGATAGAAACAACTTTATCGATCTTCAACGAACTCGCTTGGAGATTGTAGCACGCGTTGTTCAAAATAATGGTAATGTACTGCGAACTCATGCTACAGAGGCAGCACAACGAGACACCCCATATTTGGTTAACAATCCACTTTCATCTTTATTTTCCGAATGCACAATGTCCTTGAATGGAGAAAAAATTTCAACAACCAATGCCAATTTTGCCCATAAGAGTTTCATTGAGACCGAATTTTCACATGGTAATGATGCAAAGAAAACATGGCTTGCTTGTCAAGGTTATTATTATGAAGATAATCCATCAGGTATTGATGGTGCTAATGGGCTAGCTGAAGATGTCGCTGAACGTAAACGAATCGTAGCTGCATCAACTGAGTTCCGTTTATTTGGTAAAATTGCTTGTGATTTTTTATCATGTGACAAACATCTTATCAGCGGTGTTACAATAAGACTTTCTCTGAGACGATCTCCTAATGACTTTGTTATCATGTCTGAGCATAGAGATAAACATTACCGTGTTGAAATCACAGAGGCTAACCTATATGTGCGCAAAATGACAGTAACCGATTTTGTGCTATCGTCGATAGAAAAAACTCTGTTGAAAACACCCGCAATATACAATTATATTGAAGTTTTACCGAGAACTTTTTTGGCCACAACTGGTGTGCAAAGCTGGCGACAAGAAGACGTTTTTGCCAAAGAGCCAGTTCGTCGAATGATTTTAGCAATGAGCTCGAATACAGCATACCTGGGAACTAACCGAACAAACCCGTTTCATTATCAAAAATTTCAGCTGAATGAAATCATTGTTTACCGAAACGGTCTGCCCATTGCAGGAACTCCTGTGTCAACGACTGATAACAAAAGAATATACTATAACACATTGGAAGCTCTAGACTTTGTTTTCAACAATAGTCATGGAATCAGTTTGGCTAATTATCACAATCATTATATTATGGCATTTGATCTCACATCTACTCAGGAGGCTTCACATGACTTTATTCATCCTGAATTGACCAATTGCACCATTTCAGTAGAACTGAAGTTTGATGCACCGCTGGGGGAAAATGTAGAGTTACTTTTCATGGGAGAGCGTGCATCAACAGTTTACGTGCGTTCCGATAGAAAAATAGCTAAAAACACTCTAATGAGTTGACTCGGTGAAAAAAATGGACAATTTACAGATTACTGAGCTTATTCACCGATGCAAGCATTTGAAACATCGATTTTGTGGCATTTTTCCCGCTAACTTAGCATTTAATTCAATATTGAAACGTGACAATACTTTCATGATAGTGAACGCATCAAACTCAGACCAGCCAGGAACTCATTGGTTACTGTTTGCTCAAGCTGGTGGTTAAATTTTTTTTGCAGATCCTCTTGGACGAAGCCTACACAACTATCCACATGTATACAAAAATATGAGACGTTCTATCCATGAGGGAAACCAAATACTGATGAATAAGCCAATCCAATCAGCTAACTCGGTCTTGTGCGGACTTTATTGTATTTATGTTGCTCATGTTATAATTTCATCTAAATTTCCTATAGGTTTCAAGGTTAATGACCATGACATGATGCGTTTTGCTAAACATATGATGTTATAACTTTGTGATACTGATGCATTTCTTTAATGATTTATAATTTATTTTTAAGAAAAAAACATGTTTTATGGTTGCTAGAACACTTGCCTCTGGCGTTATCGCAGGCTCTAAAAACCGTTTTCAGAGTTTAAATTTTTTTTCCATTATAAATTTAACAAACAAAGTATTTGAATCAATCTCTAAACGACCATAACCACTCAAAATGATATCAATAATTTTAGAAAACTCGGCGGCATTATCACCATTCAAAATATGAATGAAGCGTTCAATTGTTACATTAGTGATTAAATCAGTTTGAGTTTGAATGGATCGAGTTTGTGAAGCAAAGCAAACTTGTGGCAATCTTCTTCGTAGAGAAGCACCACCAATGTCAGTTGAGTTGATAATAGAATTGTTGTAGTTGACAGCAATTTTTAATTTTTCCATCAGGGGTCCCGATAGGTGAAGTTTACTGCAACCCAATATTAGATGCTTGAAAGATGAGAGTAGACAAGGTACAACGAAAGTGGTTGAGGTCATCTTTTTCACTACGTCGACACAATCCTTGGTTACTTCGATGAGAACATGGATGTGGGGATGGTCATTGTCGAGCAATTGGGCGCAAGACTCGTTCTGAATTGAGTGGGTTGCAAATGCAAAATTTGTGTTTAGAGGGAGTTGTGAGGCGTCGGGTTCGTTGTTCAGAATAAAAAATTTAAAATTTTTTCGAAATTTTTTAAAAAATTCAGGCGACTGCTCATACATTGCTTCAACCATTCTGCTGGTTAAATCAAATTATTCAAACGTTTTTTTTTGTTTCTGTTTCAGGCAACTCTACACTTTTTATTATTCGAGTATTCATCATCCGCATCGTTTTCATCGCCACTTTCAGCACATTCTTTTTTGGGAGGGACTAATCGTTTTGACGTGTATCGTCTTTTATGATGTTTATCATTCACAGCTGAGGAGGATGAGGAGGAGGAGGAGGAATAAGATGAAGTCTTTTCGCCAGTTTGTTTTTTAACCAATTTTTTAATCTTTGAATAATTATCTGCCAAACAATCAAATTCTCTTGTCGTTAAGGTCACTGCTTGATAACATTTAAATACACCATCTTCATTCTTTTTATATAACTTAACTGTGATATATGTACCCGTTTTGTCAAAAGTTTTCGTTCCAACCCGTACAATGCGTTTTTCTCCCGAAGATATATCTTGAAAATCATCGTAAAAGTCTGTATCATTTTCTAGCGACGAGTACATAGTGGTGGTGGTAACGGTAGTGACTTGTTGGTTCAACTGTTTTATGATAGAATGAAATGAATAATGAATTGGATAGAAGATAAACAAATATCTGTGGATTTACTTTTATGGCGCCCCTTCAGCCTATAGCGGGAGAATTTAATTAGTTTTTGCAATTGGATTTGTATAAGATAAAAGCGTGTTTATTGCATCTGTCATTTCTGTCTGGAAAGCACTTGAATGGGTCATAAATCTCAGTTAATGTTACATGTCGGCATACATGTACTCACTTTGAAGTGGAGATAGCTTTCGGTTGAATCTGTCTGGCAAATTCCCGTTTTAGCTCATAAATCTCAACGTTTTTACCCTGGCGGCATGCATGTTATCTCTTTGAAGTGTAAAATTTTTTGTCATTTTGTGCTTAGGGTATCATAAAAAGGCGCCATGCTGTTTCTTTGAAGTATAGATTTTCAAAGCGTTCACATTTCTTCTTTAATTGCAAAAACCCTGAAAACATATTAAAATTTCACAAAACCAGATTTATGGTAATTGGCTAAATCTTAGACCACCAGCAATAAAAAACTAAAAGTGGTAGGTCAAACTAAATCTACTCACTATTTTTATTCAATCTCTCAAAATCAGTCAATACAAAATTTTCAACGATGGCAACTCCACTGCAAATCATTTCAATTAATTCTCTTGAAAGAGCTATATTATACCAAACTTATACCAGAGATTCTATCGTAGTGGTTCAACAGGAACGGAAAATGCGTTCGAAAAACAAGTCCTTTCAACGATCTTGATCCAGGAAGCAGAGAATTCGATGAATGGGTCACTAAAAACCATATGATGTTACCCAACTATTTGCTAGATCAAATTGGTATCCTCATACAAAACAGAAAACAGGTCTACGAGAGTTGCTGTGTGACTGAATCGTATCCTGCGCTGAAGCGCACAGATATTCAAGACCCTACTTGCCTTGATCGTTCACCGAGAAAAATACTGTTTAACTATGATTGCCAATCGATCCCCTTTTACGAAAATCAGGAAGGATCCATTAGAGATTTAGCAGAGCGAGAAAGCTACTGGAACATTGAGTCGATTGAATCACCAGATTCAACAGAGAAAAAAGATGAGGACCAGCAGACGCCCAAAACCCCAATAAAACCGGATATTTTTTCAATCACTCAACAACAGCAGCAGCATACTTCTTCTACTTCTTCTTCCGGCAGTCAAAGTCCCACTGCACCAAACTTAGTGGCTGAGACGCCTCCTATCAATGCTTGCTTTGCGCCGAAAAAACGCAAACTGCAATTTAGAGATCTCTGAAAACTCAAAAAAAAACTTTGTTTCCACCGAGAGTGCACCAGTTTGGGGGTTTATTATTTAGTTTGATAAGTTTTTATTATTGTGGCTGAATCTTTGTTTACGTTTTGCTTATGATTTTTTTCTAATTTAAAGTTTGCTTTGTGATTTTCAATCAATAGAAAGGAAATAAAAACAACAGAAAAAATTAATAGAAAAAAAAATCAAAATAACTTTAAAAAGTCGGCATAAAAGTCTAAAAGTATAAATTTTGATAAATTTCTCGTCAAATCCAACTTAATTATATCAGTTTTTTTAATGCTCATTTCGAAAAATCAAAAAAAAATAAACTGAATACTCTTCCTAAGATTTTATCTAATGATGTTGAAACAAAAAACATAAAAATGTTTTTGTTATGTTTTTTCATAATAGTTTTCAAAATATAAATATTAACACAGAAAAAGATAAAGAGAGAGAGAGAGAGAGAACTGACGATCCATAAACCCCATTATTATCCCTTTTGGGATATAGCTTTTTCAAAAGAAAGCTATTTATGGATGGGTCCAGCAATTCTGCCGGTTAATCAACCATAGTTACTTTTGGCTCTTTACACTCTCTGTTTTTGTTTTTTTTTCTCTCTCTCTAATATGTCTACAGCCTGGTGGGGTTAGCCAGGACTCTTAGGAGTAGACTTTAGAGAGTGTATGAGCCAGTATAAAGCATTATATATAATAAAATTACATGTCTATAACAGATTTCACGTTTAATAATACTCATTTTCAGGTTAAAATGGTTAAAAAATTCAAAATATGTTTTTTTTCTCGATTTTTCAACATGGGTTACAACCCTGTCCAATAAATCACGACAAATTGATTGGACCAGGTTTCATTGGATTTGGAGACAAAAAAGTTTTTTGGTAATTTTTGTTTTTTTTTTCACTACAAGAATATGTACTAAAAAAGAAATATCTCAAATTTTTGAACCGACATTTTTTAGTGGGGCAAGCGTTTCAGAGGTTCCTAATGAATAGCACTGCCGGGTAGTTATTGCCTACTGTACCAAACGGCCCTGCATCAATCTTTTGATGAACTATATGTGAAATTTGTCATAGAATACTAATTTATTTGAGAAATGAACAAAATTCTCAACTACCCTTTATCATTTTTGTCAGGTATGTTCGACTTGACTTGATTGGTGGGTCTTCCTTGCTTGACTTGATTGGTGGGTTACCATTTTGGTTGAAACAAAAAAACTTGGCAAAAAAATTCAAATATATTTTCAATATTTAGTCAAGTTGACTAAATAGGGAAGTTGATAATAGCAGTGGGTGTTAACATTCACACACTTTAGGTAAAAGAAATAACATTCCCAGGTTGATCCCTTTATGGAATTGTCAGCTACTCTAACCACAAGTATTTATGCTGTTTAATACAGTTGAGTCATTTACCCAATATCGAATTGACAGTCATTTCATAAAACCACATAAAGCCCCAAAACTACAACCACTTTAAAGCCACTGTTGATTTTATGCTTCACCCACGTAATTGAATTTAATTAATTGAGTCTTGATCCAAATTTTGTTTTTGAAAAACTTTTCACTTCTCGCTTTTGCTTTGTCGAAATCAGCTTTGGTAAAACTTGAAAAATTTCTTGAAAAGAATTCTTCTTTCCTGAACACTCAATCTTGAACCAACAATGCCTAACTCAAGTGGAAAACAGACACCAGTCATTTGTTCGACCTGCTCGAAAGTCTTTAGTTCACCAAGGAACTTGAGACGACATGAACAAAATATCCATAAGATATTCGCAGCCCCACCGCCACCAACTAAATGTGACGAATGTCGAGAATCCTTCAGCTCGCTGGCAGAAGCTAGGGAACATGTCGAGCTAGCTCACAACGTCTCAACTGATAGTCTTTGTATCTACTGTCATACAATCTTCCTCTCCGTTGAGAAGTTCCGGCAACATATGTCGAAAAACCATCAACTACCCATTTGGACTCCCGGAAATGAGGTGGGAACATCATCTGCTCCAACTGAATCTGCGTTTAGGGGAAAGTTAAGACGATACGAGTTGAGCGTTAAGGAGGATGAATTGGATCTGATGAATGTAATCATGCGAAACAAAGAGGAAATTGATGCGTTGATAGACGAAAGAGTGCAGGAAGGACCCTGTAAATTTCAACTGCATGTGGACGTGAGTATGATTAAGTTCTCGAGCGATACAAACGAAACTGGTGACGGGGAGTTACGCCACGAGAAGACCATGTTATATCTGAATTCTAAGATGATCAATGTCTTCTTCAATGGAATCGAGAAAGAGACATATTTGGAAATGATTGAGCATATGGTCAATGCCATCAACACGTTCGCTTCCCATGGTAGCGGTTGGATTGTGGAGCGCATTGAAAAGCTGGCTGTAAGTTTTGCAGCATTTTCTCCTATCCGTGCTGGCTCATACATTGACCTTCCCGATTCATTGAAACCGGTGAAACAGAGTTTCACCAACATTAAAACGAGAAACGATCAGAAGTGCTTTCTATACTGCTTTGTGGCCGCGTACCATGATCGATATTCAGAGACCACAACTGCTCTTTATCCTGCTGTCCAAAGCTACCAACATCGAAACAAACTGAAAAATTACAAGCTCTCCCAAGAACATGTTGTGAAAATTGAAGGCTGGTACGAGATGCCAATGGGACTATATGATATTGACCGATTTGAACAACTTAACAACTGTCAAGTCAATGTATTCCGGTGAGCATTGATTTTTTTTGACAAAACATTTGTTTAATCATGTATAACACATTACGTTCATCCAGAAACCCGAGCACTCAATTGTTTGTTTTCATTAGGTACAAAGAAGGTGAATTGCTACCTTTGAGAGTGTCCAGCAAATACTCAAGTGATCTATGTGTTGACCTACTACTACTCAGCAACGGACAGACTCATCACTATGTGCTGATCACTGATTTGATGAGGGTGGTGGAATATGTGCGTGGAAAACTACACCGAGACCGAAACCAAATTTGCCGCAAATGCTTCCATACATGTTCATCCATCGATGCACTACAAAGGCACCAGGAAATGTGCTACCAAGACGAGGGAGTGGTAATCACTATGCCAAAACCGGGAAAGGACACTCATCGTTTCAAAAATTTAACTGCCCGCTGGTATGTACCGAGAGTTATTTACTTTGACCTCGAATCGCTACTACTACCCGTATACGGACCGCAACCCGACCCCGAAAAATCTAGCACCCAAACACTAGAGATTCATCAACCATGCGGTTACGCTCTGGCCGTTGTTGAATTTGGGAAGCGTGAAGTTTTAAAGTTTGAATTGAAGAGAGGAGAAAATGTTATGAAGGAATTGATCGCCTCGCTCGAATCTTTGGCAAAACAAATATACCTCGAAAAACGAAAATATTACACGTTCACTGGCACACCAAGTTGCACGCGTGAAGAAGCGCACACTTGTTGGATATGTGAAACAGAATTTGCTGACAATGACCAAGTTGTACTTGATCACTGTCACTATACCAACAAGTTCTTGGGGTGGGCGCATAACGAATGCAATATCAATCGAAAAACGGCGAACTATATACCCGTAATAGCGCATAACTTGTCAAACTATGATCTGCATTTCATTATAAAAGCGCTCTCAAACAGTAACCCCGAAAACACTTACTCAGTGATCCCTTCCACTGAGGAGAAGTATATATCACTCACTATGTCGGTTTATATCAAATCATACACCGATAAAAACGGAAAACTCAAAAAAGTGTTTGAAAATCTACGTTTCATAGACTCCTATAAATTCATGCTGTCCCCCTTTCAAAACTCGTCGAATACTTGCCGGAAGAAAAGTTTTTCCTACTGGAAAATTACTTTGAAGAACTTGGTTACTCATCAGAACAGATAGCATTGCTAAAACAAAAAGGTTTCTACCCGTATTCATACTTTAGTAGTTTTGAAAAGTTTCGAGAAACCCGACTGCCACCTAGAAAAATGTGGAGCAACACTTTACAGGGAGGGGAAATAAGTGTTTCGAAAAATCAGTACAACCATGCCATTAAAGTTTTCGCGGAAATGAAATGCGCATCACTAGGCGAGTACCATGATGTATACCTAGCAACGGACGTACTACTACTCGCTTCAGTATTCGAAGCCTTTCGTGAAGTTTGTTACGAAACGTACGGATTAGATTGTGCATGCTAATTCACGGCTAGTAACCTCTCGGGCGATGCATTCTTAAAAGTCTGCAATGCAGACCTCAAGTTACTTACTGAAAGGGAGCATTTGAACATGGTTCAAAAAATGATACGGGGAGGGATGTCATCGATATATGCACGCCGTTTTTTTAAAGCCAACAACAAATACCTCGAAGACTACAATCCTGAAGAGCCCTCTAGCTATCTATTGAATATAGACGCTAACAATTTATACGGGGGTATTATGAAACACTGTCCCCTTCCCATCAAAGATTTCTCAATAGTTGAGGAAAGTCTCGAATTTATTTTGCAAACCGACGATAAATCTGAGTGGGGATACATTTTGGAAGTGGATCTCAGTATACCTGAAGAACTTCAAGATTACTTTGCAGACTACCCTCTAGCCCCCTCACGTGAAGTTATCGGCACGGATAAACTAAGTAATGAGCAAATACAGATGTTAGGGGAGATGGGGGTCACGTCGCTACCAAAGGTACCAAAACTGGTTCAAACATTAGATCCAAAGGAAGGCTACGATCTGCACTACCTCACATTAAAACTCTACAGAACTAGGCTTAAGAGTTACCAAATTGATTAAGGTCTTAAAATTTCGTCAAGGTAGATGGATGGAGCCCTTTGTTGATTTAAACACTCAATTGAGAATGTCAGCGCGCAACAAATTTGAAGAGAACTTTTACAAGCTCATCGTAAATTCAGCATTCGGTAAAACTATGGAATCAAAACTAGGACGCAAAAAACTAGAAATTATTAGAAATGAAAGAGAATTGCTTCAAAAAACAGCTTTGAACACGATGAAAAGCTTCCAGATAATCGACGAGGAAGTTGCTACTGTTTGTTTTGCTGTAACGAGTATTTTGTGGGACAAACCCATGATAATTGGTGCAAGTATTTTGGATTTGTCGAAAAGATTCATGTTTTACTTTCATTATCGGCAAATGAAAGCAAGCATGAACCTTGAACTGCTATACAGTGACACAGATTCGTTTATTTATGCGATAAAAACCGAAGAGGTATACGCAGATCTGCAAAAACTGACCGATAGTTTCGATTTTTCCAACTACCCAAGCGATCACTTCTTATTCAGCAATGTGAATAAGAAGGTTGTATTGAAATTTAAGGACGAGGCGGCGGGAAAAATGATTGCAGAATTCATCGCGTTGAAACCAAAGCTCTACTCGTTGAAATATGCAGGTTAGTATTAAAAAAAAGCACCTCTCCAAGTCCCCTCCATTTCTTTACATTAAGGGTTCCCTTCATTGGGGTTTTGGATTTTGTTGGGACCAAATTAATAACTTTTGTTGATCCCTGTCAATTTAATTAGACATAACTAGCCCTGAAAGGCTCTGATTCTTCATTTAAAAACTTAAAATGAAGAACCATTCATCATTTAAAATGTTTTAAACAAATACTCACCACAAACGCACTTTTGTAACTTTTGACGTTAACAAATTTAAAATTTTGACATGGAATGATTTTTTGATAATGACACGATTTGGAATTTTTATGATTTGGAATGAATTAAGATATTTAAACTTTTTGGAATTTTTATGATTTGGAATGAATTAAGATATTTAAACTTTTTGGAATTGAAAAAATTGGAATCTTATTAGATATTGAGTCTTCAAAATATTCAAATTTGGGAACCGTTTTCGTTATTAATACTAGAACTGGTCTTACAAAGCTAAAATATGTTTATGGGCTAATCTTTGTTCTTTATTTAGATTCAACTAGCAAAAGGAGTGCAAAAGGAGTAGTACAACACTCCCAGCAGCAACTTGCACACCAGAGGTTCAGGGAAACATTACTGAGTGGAAAAACCCTTCGTATATACAACTACTCAATAAAATCGAAAGCCCATACCAACATAACCATAGCGCAGAACCGAATTGCCCTTTCACCCTTCGATAGTAAGCGGTTCTTACTATTCGACGGGATAGCTACATTGCCCTTTGGACACAGGTCTACAGAAGAAAATGTGTTCTTCGAGGCCATTGCGGAAGAAAGCGAGTGGGCAAACTCACAGTTGACAAATACCCCGATTTATAGCAGCGAAAACAGCGAAAGCTGGCAATCGCCGGAATTCCGGGTCCCAGATTGGGGCTTTCTTCAAGAAAGCTATACGGAGGAAGAGCTTCAAGAAGAAAGCGCAGCTAGCAGTTCAAGAGACCCTCCGCCTATCAATAATCCATTCATTCTAACAGAAGCGTCTGTTCGTTCTAGTCAGAAAAAAAGGAGAAAACTTGATAAAGTTGATCAATAAAATTTTTCACTTGAAAATGTCGGCCAAATTGCCTTGTTACTTGGAATTACGGCTGTACATTTGTAAATATAAAACATTCAGCAAACATTGTTTTAAGTTAAATAGACCGGCGCAAAAGAGACTGGTAATTGCAACTTACCCTTGAAGCAGGAGCGAAGGATTGAAGCAGGAGCGAAGTTTCCCAAAGTAAGCTAATAGTAAGGCTAAAAGAATCAAAATGGTGCAAGTCGAAATTAAGGGAGACTTGGAAATAAGTTTGAAAATAAAATAAGAAAGAGAAACGAACAATAATTACCAACAATTTTTAAAAGGAAATATGAATGGTACTTTATGTAAACTCATATTTATATGAACGAAAAGGATTAGCTTTTAGATAAAAATAAGCGAAAAAACTGCAGCCGGATATACCCATACTTATTTAGTGGTGGGAAAGTTTGGAAGGGATTAAATTTAACCACCGCGCGAAAATAAATACCAAAGTATTTTGTCTGTCGGGTGTCCTTAGAGAGGGGTCTTTTTATTTCGGGCAGGGTACTTTGGGGTCTTTAAAAAAGATGGGTCCTTTTGGACCCTACTTTTGGTAGGACCCCAAAGACCCCTACCGTCGAAAAGACCCCCCCCCCCCCCTAAGGACACACGGCGGATTACAATACTACTATAGATGATATCTGATGTCCTGATATTGACGTTGACTTTCGTATATCGCATAGGGGCCCTAGTCTGGTGTGTGGTCTGGCGAGGGAGAATGCGGTGGAGCATCTGAGACGCATCCTGGGTCCCTTCATCCAGTCCAAGGCCAAGAGTGAGCAGCCGGACAGCCTCAGATCTAGATTCGCAGTGGACCACAACACTGGCAACAGTCTGCACGCACCGCTGGATGCGAAGAGGGCCCAGTGGGAGTTGAACCACTTCTTCCCCGTGGAACACACCATGGTCATCATCAAACCCAACAGAACTGCCAGGGCACAGAAAAGTACATAACATAGCATAGCATAAACACGCAAGCCCACTCATCACAACATAAAAGCGGAAGAGTTGCACTTCTCTCCACCTCCCCTGTTCATGGTTGTCGTATCTTGTGATAAATTGTTGTGATAAACTTGTTAAATACTTTCAGGGATGAGCCTGCGAGGTATGGTTATTTGACGTGAGTCTGCAGCGTTGTGCCTTGAAAATTTGTCACTTCAAATATTTGTTCCAATTGGAGCAAAAAATGGATTCCATTGAGGATAAGAACACTCATGAATTAATAGAAGGATTGGAGACTATTTCCTTGAAATTAATTCTTTCCAAACACTTACTGACAAACACAACAAAACTGCTCGTATCAAGGCGAAGCCCTGAATGTTCCGACTGCCTTTTAAGGTTTATGGAGCAGTAGTAACATAAAAAAGTTAAATGTAATAAAATAAAAATAATTTTTTTTTTCTAAAATTTGAAGATTTTTTTTATAAAAACCAATCACCCACACGCCATATAAGAGTTGAAGAAGCTCAAAGACAGGAAGAACAAGAAAAAGGGCAAAAAGAGCGCCAAATCAGCCGCGCCCAAAAAGGGAAAGGTGGCTGCTCGCATTTTTATTTCATTATTAAAATCATCAGTCAAATCCCTATTTTTATACTGAAAATAGAAATGAAACTCAGAGGTGAGGTGCTTTGCGGTTGCTAAGTCAAACGAGACTGCTCGTATCAGGGCGAAGCCCTGAATGGTCTGACTGCCTTTTAAGGTTAATGGAGCAGTAATAACATTAAAAAATTAAATGTAATAAAAAAATGAAATTTTTTTTTCTAAAATTTTAAATTTTTTAAGAAAATCATCCCTCCACACGCCATATAAAGAACAAAAAGATAGATTTCGCTCCTTGTCACAAATCAATTATGGCAAATAAGCTTCGTTCAACCAATTTGGAACAATTTCTAAGACGGATTAAATCTCCGCTTACGCTTTAATAGCGCGAAATATATCGCGCGTTAATTGTCCCAAATTGGCCAAAATGGCTATCTTTAAACCCCCCATAACTTTACAAAAAATGATCACAGGTGAAATATCTTTTCAAATTTAAGCTCAAAGCAACAATACTTTTTGAATGATACAGAAAAATTCCGTCAAAAATGGCTAGTTAAAAAGGCTTCTTTCAACCAATTTGGAATGATTTCTAAGACCGATTAAATATCCGCTTACGCATTTTTAGCGCGAATTATATCGCGCGTTAATTGTCCCAATTTGCCAAAATGGCAATCTTTAAACCCGCATAACTTTACGAAAAATGAATTATCTTTTCAATTTAAGCTCAGGACAACAACACTTTTTGAATGATATAAAAAAAAATTCCGTCAAATATGGCTAGTTAAAAAGTCGAAGTTTGTCTGAAGAAAAAAAAACCACCACGAGCACAAATATTCCGTTACTTTCGTATCGAAAGTCGGAACAAAAATGTATTCTTGTCATCAAACAAAGTGGATGAACTGGAGCAACGGCTGTCTGATCAAGAGCGCTTCACCTCAAAATATGTATAGAGGTTTCTTTATGAAATATTTGAAAACACAATTCACCAATTTTTGAATTTGTCAGCGCTTTTCTTCTTAAGTGTTTCGCAAACTTTATGGTTTTTCGTAATATAATAATCGTTCTGAAAATTGTGAAAAAATGTCCAAAACGTTTGGTTAAGTTTTGCAACCAATTCAAAACACTTTACATAAACAAAATCCAGAACTTTTTAACCTGATCTGTAACAAGTGGCCGTAAATCAGCCTACTTTTCTTTTTCTACATCTTCATTTAAGGTTAACCAGGGCAACTACCAGAAGAATTTTTGGCTCGTGATTCGTCCTTGTGCAGGAGTGTTTAATTACATCGTTTGTTGGGTTAAATCCCCATGGAATGAGTTCCAATTCAAAGCCTGAAACAATTTTTTGATTATTTCCAATTGCTACGAGATTTAAAATGTATGGTATTCGCCCTGTTGCAAACCTTTTCATACTACTACAAAACACTGTCAGAGAGTTTGCTATAAAAGCAGTATTCGCAGGTGAATACACCTTGGGTACATCTGAAAAAAAAGTTTTTACTCAACTTTTTTGAGAAAATCGGTTTTTCTGTTCTTATCATGGGAAAAGTAGATGAAAGAGCAAACAAAATCGAAAGAGGGTCGTGGCATTGTTTCTATTATAATTGATTTGAATGAAGTTTTTCAAGAATTAACTTTCGATTGCGGTTTGAAATCATCCTCCTAACAATAGTCACTGGTTTTAAACGTTACATTTCAGTGTCTTTTTCAGGTTTTGTTCTTCGTTCTGTGTTGTGGTTGTGATATATGATGTTTAGAGTTGATTGTGGGCAAGATTAGGGAGAAAGGGTTCAAAGTGGATAAGATCAAAGTGTACCGACTGAGTGAGGCGGAGGCGCAATTCCTCTACAAAGAACACTCCAAGAAGAAGTTCTTCAAGGCAAACACAATCAACCTCTTTCTCTTTTTCCTCAACCTCCCCACCCCCCTCCTCTTCCAACCGCCCGCCATCAGAAGACCACTCTTTCTCTCCACATTATAATTGTTTTGACTTTTGTAACCAAAGCAGCGGAATTTTTCTGCTCGGGTGGTTTCTTCTTCAGACAAATTTCGACCTTTTTAACTGGCCATTTTCTACTAACCTTTTTTTATATCATTTAAAAGGTATTGTTGTCCTGAGTTCAAACTCGAAATGATATTTTACTTGTGATCAATTTTCGTTATGAGGGTTTAAAAATTGCCAGTTTTTTTTAACTGGCCATTTTCTACTAACCTTTTTTTATATCATTTAAAAGGTATTGTTGTCCTGAGTTCAAACTCGAAAGGATATTTTACTTGTGATCAATTTTCGTTATCAGGGTTTAAAAATTGTCAGTTTTTTTTTAACTGGCCATTTTCTACTAACGTTTTTTATATCATTTAAAAGGTATTGTTGTCCTGAGTTCAAACTCGATAGGATATTTTACTTGTGATCAATTTTCGTTATCAGGGTTTAAAAATTGCAAGTTTTTTTTAACTGGCCATTTTCTACTAACGTTTTTTATATCATTTAAAAGGTATTGTTGTCCTGAGTTCAAACTCGAAAGGATATTTTACTTGTGATCAATTTTCGTTATGAGGGTTTAAAATTTGCCAGTTTTTTTTAACTGGCCATTTTCTACTAACGTTTTTTATATCATTTAAAAGGTATTGTTGTCCTGAGTTCAAACTCGAAAGGATATTTTACTTGTGATCAATTTTCGTTATCAGGGTTTAAAAATTGGCAGTTTTTTTTAACTGGCCATTTTCTACTAACGTTTTTTATATCATTTAAAAGGTATTGTTGTCCTGAGTTCAAACTCGAAAGGATATTTTACTTGTGATCAATTTTCGTTATCAGGGTTTAAAAATTGCCAGTTTTTTTTTAACTGGCCATTTTCTACTAACCTTTTTTATATCATTTAAAAGGTATTGTTGTCCTGAGTTCAAACTCGAAAGGATATTTTTCTTGTGATCAATTTTCGTTATGAGGGTTTAAAATTTGCCAGTTTTTTTTAACTGGCCATTTTCTACTAACGTTTTCTTATATCATTTAAAAGGTATTGTTGTCCTGAGTTCAAACTCGAAAGGATATTTTATATGTGATCAATTTTTGTTATGAGGGTTTAAAAATTGCCAGTTTAAACTGGCAATTTTTAAACCCTGATAACGAAAATTGATCACAAGTAAAATATCCTTTCGAGTTTGACCTCATGACAACAATACCTTTTAAATGATATAAAAAAGGTTAGTTGAAAATGGCCAGTTAATAAAACTGGCAATTTTTAAACCCTCATAACGAAAATTGATCACAAGTAAAATATCCTTTCGAGTTTGAACTCAGGACAACAATACCTTTTAAATGATATAAAAAAGGTTAGTAGAAAATGGCTAGTAGAAAATTAGTAGTTAAAAAGTCGAAATTTGTCTGAAGAAAAAAACCACCCGAGCAGAAAAATTCCGTGGGCCAGTAAATTTGGGACCATTAACGCGCGATATTTTTCGCGTTATTAACGCGTAAGCGGAGATTTAATCCGTCTGAGAAATCCTTCCAAATTGGTTTGAAGGAAGCGTACATGCCACAATTGGTTTGTCCACTAGGAGCAAAATCTATCACTTTGTACTTTATATGGCGTGTGGAGGGGATGATTTTCACAAAAAAATGTTGCTGTGGTGTTGCATATATGGACTCAGAAAATTACTGCTCAAAATTTTTAAGCTAACAAGAGATGGCATTTGTGTGATTTTACAAATTTTTTGGAAAAACTAAAATTTGTAACAGACTTAAACTTAAATTTAAGTTTTTGTGGTGTACTGTAAGCTATGACTTGATTTAATAAAAACCCAGGGATTGCATTTCGGTTCTTTAGTTATGACTAATTCATATCTGCTGGTTTTTTTCGGGATATGAAGATCAATTTTCAAAAAACTTAGATAAGGAAAAAGAACCCGGGTGATGCAATTCTGCCCTCTATTTATCACTAAGTTAATTCTGTTACTTTTTGTTTTTTGAGGTATGACAATTTTCATGAGATTTTCAAAGGTTTCGAAAAGCAGCCAAAAAAATTTGATCTAAAACTAAAAGTACTAAAACTAAAAGTAGAACTAAAATGTTTATAGACATAAAACCGAAATCGAAAAAAGAAATGAATCATTTTTTAGAAGAAAATTAAAACATTTTTTCTACTGTCAGATAATTGCATATAAAAAAACTCACAGGTGAAAATCTATGAACTCACATATATAACACAATAAATTGAATAGGAAATTATCTATACATTGGTTGATAAGCTCTTCACTTGACACTTGCTTAGGATGTATCTATGTTGACATGTTAAAATGCAAATTGGTTTGAAACTTTTAAATTGTTCATTGACGCCAATGTTTCAAAATAGTCAAAACAAGCAACTGAACGCAAAATTCTAAGGTTAACAACAGTTTTGCCCTGATCCAATTTTCGAGCGTGGTTGTCTTAACCCTACCTTTGTATTTTTGTTTGAACTCCTTTCAGTCTTTATTTCAAAAACAATAACAGTTGTAACCGCAACTCTGAGGTGACGAGCTCCCATTTGTTACGCCTGGTTTTGCTGGTGTTTCTGTTTTCGCTTGGTGTTGAGCCTGGTGTAGAATCAAAGTACAACTGCTCAAGCTTTTTAACTTAACGTGAGATGACATTTTTTGAGATTTTTTTGGTTTTAATTTATGTTGGGGGTAATTTTAGTTTTAGAGTTTGGGGTTTAGACCTCTTTTGCAAACTCATTTGAATCGTTTGATTTGTTGGCTCATAATAACTTAATGTTTCATAGATTCTTCGGCATATTTTCCGTTTCAACACAATTGTTTGATATTGTTCTGGAACCTGATCTAAACTACATTTTATTATTGGATAAATTAGATATTTTATCACTGTAAAATACTTAATGTTAACCAATCATAATCCATCCAACTAGCAACCCACTTATTTGTAGGTGCTGAAATTACTTGTAATTTCCGCACCAGAGAGATTTGAATTTAACTTAGAAATTAGTTGCCTCTCCAAGAGAACTTCAGCCGCCGCAATAAGCCAGTATACTCTAGATCTATTGAGCCTAGCAGAGATTAGTTAAACACCCTGAGACTAGTAGATATAAGAGTAAGATTAGGATCGGTATTAGACTAAGAAGTTGCACGAATCTATCCGGCCGAAAATAAGATAGCGTGACGAGCAGACAGTGTACCCTATCCGAAATTACTCTATAAGTTAACCACTAGGATCTAACTCATCTGGTGCGACCATAAGTCTCGAATAAGACCTTAATAGCTTAGAATTAACCAAATATAGATTAGAAAATAGACAAAACATTTTCAAAATGTTACACGACAATAACTTAATTGAAATGTCTCTACGACTCAATAGATCAGAGCCGATATTCCGCACAATACTAGAACTACCCGGTATTGGAAAAAGACCTCGGACGAGAGACGACATACGACTACATAGAAACTTACCATTTAGTTTCATGGTTGTACGGCAAAAGCCAAGACAAATTTTTATATTTAGAATCTTATTAGCAATGAATTTAGATTTTCATTTGCAAACATAAAATTTTGAAGTAAATCTTCATGATTATTTCAGGCGCTAAATAAATTACTAATGTACAATAAAGATTGATAAAAAGATCTCAAGTCGTTTTCTCAACTTCTGCAGTATTATATAAAACATATTTATTTAAAAAATATTTATTGAAAATAAAAACAAAAATTAGTAGCATGACAATAAATTGTTAGTATATATAAATCATCCTGTTGTTCCAGCTTCAACACCTAAACATCACAGCAATCATAAGCTAACTAACATCATAAAAAACTAAAACTTTATATCAAATAAATTTGAACCATTTTAAACTTAAATTTACTTAATTTTAAACCAGATCATCAAGGCTTATCCTTGGATCTTAATAAATTTTCTATTTCATTAATTTTTAATTCTGATCATCAAGGCTTATCCTTGGATCAAAAAGAACACTTTTGTTCTCCCCCACCCACTTATCAAGTGTCTAACGACCTCAAACGTCGATTCACTACCCAACCTTTTCAAAAGACCCAGGACTGATGGAAATTTTTAATAACACTAACCATTCAAATTAGGCTAAACAGTGAAGAACTTCGGTTATTCATCCTTCACTTGGACCCTCCTCTTACCAGACCCAGGATAGATCTTAGACTTAGTAAGTTTAAAATAGTATCTAACGAACTACTTGCGTTCTAATTATATCTGAACCTTGTGGATCGATTTACTATTCTCCAACCCTTGAAAACAACCATTACCCCTGAGTAAGATTAAGTAAGTTAACACCTTAACTTAGACTAGCCACGAGAAAGTAAAAACTAATTCTCCGGAATCGATATACTTTTCTCTCAAACCCTGAACAAAAAGACCCAATGACTATGCATTCTTATCAAACAACTCAAATGCAAAATGAAATACCGCTTCCATATTACCTCCAGCAACACGAAATAACAAAAAATCAACTTTCAAACTTCTCACAAATGCCAAATGCCGCAGAACCACTACAGATGACTATGAATCCATACCTCATGGGTGGATCGTCAATAACATCGAATAAACCATCAATGGTATTCACAGGAACAGACCCTGAATATTCTGTAGAAGATTATTTCAATGCAATAACAGCAAATTTAATTTTAAATATAGGACCCGAACCAATTAATACACCACTCCATAAAAATTGGATACATAGACGCACAGCGTCAATACAAACAACACTAGATGGCGCAGCTCAAAAATGGTTTTCAGTATTACCCATAGACATAAAATCAGATTGGAAAAGATTTACCCAGGAATTTTCAAAAATGTTTGATTCTGAAAGAAACAAACAACATCAAAAAGTTTTATGCAACGAAATACGCAGAATACCAAACCAAACAATTAAGCAATTAGCAGTTCGAATCGAAACACTAGTTCGAAAAGCATATTCACTTAATACACATGACTACAAAAACACAAAAATGACAGAAATTTTAATGATGACCTTAACACCTCAATTAAAGAAAAAAGCTTTAAAAAAGAGAGCATCTCATCCTTCCTCAATTCGAGAACCAGATTTAGATTTTAGAAAATTAGTAGATAAATTAGAACAAGCAGAAATCACAATGAAACTCGAAGAAACAGAAAATCTAAAACTACAATATGTTAATCAAATTGAAACAAATACTACACATATAAAAAATATACAAGAATCAGACACAGACCTGATTGAAAAAATCACTGAAATACTAAACATTTATGAAAGGAACCCAAATTTTAAAGGCAAACCATCTTTCAAAAAATGGTGTAATTACTGCCGACGATACGGACACAGTATCGCCGAATGTAGACAAAAACAACAAGACAATCAGAATAAACCTCAAAAGCACAAAGAACCAAATAAATCATTCTATCAATACATGAAAAAAGATCAAAATCTACCAAACAAAAATTTATATAGTAATAATAGTTCAGGAAAAACACTTCCAAGTAACTCAAATTACTCAAGAAATCAATCACCATATAACTCAAGTTATAGAGGTAGATCGCCCGAACAAAGAAACTCACGAAATTTCTCACAAAATAGACATAGCCGATCGAAAAGCCAAAATAACCAAAATAGCTATTCATGATCGAATTCAAACACAACAGAATTTGTTTTTGCATCCAGTTCCCATTCAAACCCAAGAAATAGACACTATTCCAATAATAGATCACGAAACTCATCATACAACAGAAATAGAAACTATTCACACAGTAGGAATAGAAGTTATTCAAACAATCGAAATCAGAACTATTCAAACAATAGATCAAGGAGTAACTCAAATAATAGATCGAATTATCACAGATCAAATGATAACTATCAAAACAGATCACGAAATATTTCACAAAATCTAAACTCAAGTTACAATAATCGATACAGAAATTATTCCCAGTCACTACATAGGAATAATAACCGTTATCCCGATTCTAAATATTGATACAGAAGTAACACACCAAAACATCAAAGACACATTAATCAAGTGCAAACAAATGAAAAAACAACTTCAGATCCCCCAGGCATTGATGACACAGGAAGTAATGAACTACAACTAAATCACATTAATTGTGAATCATCAGATACTGAGAGTGATACAGATAATACCATCTCTGTAAATATGATAACAGTCAAAAACATCTATGAACCTATCATATACGAACTATCTTTTACTTCACATATTTATGAAAATCAATTGGAACTTCTTCATAATTACTACATTGGACCCATTAATAATAATACACAAACAAAACAAGAAGTAAAAGAAATTAACACGGTAATTAAACCTGATAAAAAAGATGAAACACAATGCTCAAACACAAAACATATTTATCAAAATATACAAAAAGAACAACCAAGAGAAAAAATTTGGACAATTCCGTTTCTCTTAGAGAGTCCAAGAAGTAAAGAATTTCAACCACCAGATCTTGAATTTGATTTTTTAATCGACTCAGGAGCAGAATCAAATATAATTAAAATTCCCACATGGAATGAAATTAGAACACTACAACCAAATTTAACACCTCTTGAAACATCTAGTAAATTGGCAACAGCACAAGGATCAACATTAGTAAACTATGGAAAAATCCAACTATTCCTTGTTCCCACAAGAACAATGGAACAAAACAAGATTTTGAACAAGCCGTTTCAACAAACATTTCATATTACTGATATTAAGCACAATATCATTGGCATACCATTTATTACTAAATATATACCAACAATAAACATCTTAAATAGTAAAATCCATATCAAAGACAAATATACGAAAACAAAAAACACAGCCTTAACATTCTTCCAAAGATTAAACAAACAACCACCATTTTTCTCAAAATTTTACCCCATTTATAATCAAAAACGGAAACACCTGAAACCACTATCAGGAAATATAGATAATTTTTCAATAAAACAAGTTCCTCAGTATGACAAACGTCAAAACAAACAACAACTTTTTATGTCAGACTTCGAATTTAAACCTACTCACAATTTTTTCAAAATTACAATCTCATCTATAAAATTCTCAAAAATACGAATTCCTATATTATTTCATTACATGTGTATAACAATACACCATATCAAATAACATTACCCTTAGGACTTTTAGGATATTGAGAAATAAATGCTACAATTTCACCTATAATTGAAGTAGCCTATAGAGTAAATAATATATTACAACTATTAGATATTTGTCAATTAACAATTCTTGACGAAGAATTATCCATAAATAATATAATAAGTAATGAAAAAAGAAATACAGATTATTTCACAAAAACACCATATTTTAAACCGACATTCAATATAACAAATTACACAAAAGAACAACAAAAATTTTTATCAATGTTTAGTTTTCAACACTCAAAAATCACACAAGATGAATTTGATAAATTAGCAAAACAACTGTTACAATATTCAACAGTCTACGCAAGATCAAAATTTGACGTTGGAAAAATCAATTCATCACTACACCTCCCATTAAAACCTGACGCAGTTTTCAAAAAACGAAGAGCAAGTAAAGTACCGATTCATTTACACGACAAGGTAAATAGATTACTTGATATTTTAGAACAATACGAAATTATATCACCAGTAAATAAAGAAGAACAACCAAAAGGAAACACCTTCATTAACCCTTTTATCATTCTAGCAAAAGGTAAATCACTAAAATAGTTTTAGACGCTAGATACCTCAATTCACTAATTCACGAATCAAAATCACGAATCAAAGTAACTATGTTTACACGAATCAAAATCACGAATCAAAGTAACTATGTTTACAAAATGCAATTATACTTAAGACTTTTCTATAACATCCTCAGACAACAAAATAAATTTGAATGGACCACTGAACATCAAACACGATTTGAAGAAATTAAAAAGCTTTTAACAGAACAAATTTCAAACACAATTCCAGATCCAAATCAACCATTATATGCAATGTGTGATGCTTCAAATTTTGGCATCGGCGCAGCATTGCTACAATCATATAATGGAACAAATAAAATGAATCTCATATCAGCAAATTTAAGATTATTTTCAAACGCAGAGCTACGACTCTCAACTCTAATGAGAGAATGTACAGCTATAATTTATACACTTACAGAACAGGAATTTCTGATACTTGGATCAAAACACCCAACAGTTCTATTTACAGATCACAAACCGATTATGTTTCTCTTTACACAAAAATCAAATCTTAATCATAGAGTTTATAGATTTCAATTAATTTTAATGAAATTCCCAAACTTACATATAGTTTGGACAGCAGGAAAAAACCTTGCATTACCAGATACATTAAGTCAAAATACGCCACCTGAATTACTTACACGAAAAACTACAGTTGAAATACCACAAAACATTAATTTCTATCTCGCAAAAAATGAAACATCACCCCGATTAGAAGGCAAATACGCAGTAAAAACTGACATTGATCAATCACAAATAAATAATCTACAACATTTTCCACTCTACTTAGATTGCCAAAATAATCACTATGAAGTTGATTTACTAGGAACATCAACTTTTAAACCAATTCCATACTCACAATTGATAAAAATTAATGATGGTCAAAATAATGGTTTTGACCAATAAAATAAACTTATCGGGAACACAAACAAATGATTCAAAATACACAATAAATCAAGTTTTTGACCTCCATGACCCACTTGACACAATTCCCCTATCAAAACTAGAAATCGACAATATTTTTCTTTCCCCAACAGATAAAATTACACTTGAACTTTTAAAACGGTATCAAAATCTCGATCCAGTAATTAGACAACTAAAATCATGGCACAAATACAAAACTAAGCCCGTAAAAGTTGATACCACAATTTTAGGAAACAAAACACTCCTCCGCTATTTCAGAAAATTTAACAACACAACAATTAATGAAAATACAGATCTTTTAGAATATCAATTAAAATATTCTAAAGTTCCCTGTCTACCTTTAAGTATGATACTAATCGCTTTTAACATCTCCCATACACAAAATACAAAGGGACACTCCGGATCAGAAAAAAACATACTCGAATTTTACACAAAATTTTATTTCCCAAATGCACCAATTTGGATAAAAGTATTATGCATTGATTGTATAATATGTCAATTGAACAAACCGTATCCAAATCAAAAACAAATAGCACAGAAACAAGATTTTGAAGGACAAAGTTTATATTTTAACCATCGCATTTCAGTCGACACAAAAAGACCAATCTCACCATCCTCAGAAAGAAACTCCTACATTATGGTCATTGTTGATGCATTCACACATTATGTAGCACTCAACCCAGTACCACATTGTAATGCTTATTATGCTTACACAACACTTTATGAACATTGGATAGCCAAATTCGGATTACCCGAAATCCTAGTTACAGAAAACGGTACAGAATTTATAAATAATGAAATCATCACAATATGCCACTTATACAACATCAAACATAAACCACGTACATCTCATGCACCTTGGACAAACGGTTTAGTCGAAGATATGAACCGTTCACTACAAGAATATCTCAGATGTATCATTAATGGAAATGATACACGATTCACAGAATGGTCAGCAGATGTAAAATTATTTCCCTTATCATATAATTCACAAATTACGAAAACTTTAGGAATGTCACCATATGAAATGGTTTTTAATCAAAAGCCACAAAAACCAATTATGTTTACAGCAAATGCACATAAAAATGCACAAGGTTATTGCCAAGCAAATAAAGATTCAATTTGTTATAACCTACCTTTACACACACATGATGAAGATCATTTTCATCATCCACAAATTCTTAAATTAGCCTCCGGTACACATACCGAATGGATATTAAATAGAGATAAAAACACAATGAAATTTACCAAAAAGTAACAAAGAAATTGTTACAAAGGCAAAACATTAACAACCAAATTAATTCACGCTTTACGCCAGCCACAGATTTAAAAATTGGAACATTTGTTTTAATACCTAACTTTAATACGCAAAAAGGAATCTCTAAAAAATTACAACTCCTTCGAAAAAGACCATACCAAATAATTGCCAAACCCACTGACGTAACGTATAAACTCACAGATTCAACATAAAATGAAATTATTCAACATCAAAACAATTTGTTACCCTATTACCCAAAAGAATACGCATTACGCGAATTAACTCAATTATATTCTTTTACAGGTTTAAAAGTTATTCAAAATCATACAGAACAGTACAGAAAAAGAAACAAATGTACAGGACAACGTTCATCATAAAAAACAAAATCAAAAACAAACCACAACTCAAAACAAAAAAAAACGCCAGACACAAAAATATCTCAAAAAGAAAGAAAAAACAGGAAAATGATAGAAAAAATTTTACCACACGAACAAGTAGAAAATCAGAACACAGAGAATCATCACGACTTAGAAATTACAAAACATTCATCCCACAATCTAAAATATTAAAGAAAGTTGAATTGAAAAGCAACTTTGATTTTAAAAATCAATAATTTTTCCACTTCTAAATCATTTTAAACTTTCATATTTTTGAGATAACATGCTGAAACATACGCAACAATTTTAGTTCAGATTCAGTCAATAGGATTCACTCAAATCCGTCAGCTTCTATATCTCTAACACCAACCTATTAGCCGATAGATATTAAACTCCAGGCATATCTATAACTATAACTTTACAACCTCCAGGTCAAAAATAAGCAACCCGCTAAAATTTGACAACTAAAATAAATACCACCATATTATTACAACCCTCCCCTATCTAATAACGCAAAGATCAACAATATTTTCCCAACTCAGACCTCAAAAACCCTCCAACCAAAAATGGCGAATTAGCCTAAAGTCAAAAAGGACCATAATCTTTTGGCCTAAAGTACAAATATTTCAAAAATACCCCAGATTATCTACCAAATAAAAACAAAGTAAAAAACACCTCCCGAACACCATAAAATTAGCCCCCAATAATTTTTCACAAAACTCAACCCACTTGTCAAAAAACCAATAAATAATCCGACCACACTTGAATCTCACCCCAAACAACAAAAAATATTCGACGAACGAATCATTTCTTAAATGCTTTTCTCTCAAACAGTCAATATCTTAAAAACTACAATCTTAAATCTTTTCATAAAATTTTTCATTCTATTCAAACTTTTGCTAATATTTTTTATTGAAGCTTTAATAATCCTTTTAATAATTTTTTGCAATATTTTTTTTATTTTCTACTCCCTATTTGAAATATATCTCCAACTTTCCCAAATAAGTGACCACATTCACAGGTACGATAATTCAAAGTCTATTTAAATGATACGAAAAATTTTTAGTAGAACAGATACTTTTTTACTATTCGTAATTTTCATCACATTTTTATCATCCCTAATCATGACAATGTGCAAATGTGTAAAAAAGGCAATAATCACATTCGCCTTAGCAACAATCCTTGTAATTCTTTTCATCGAAGAATATTACAATAAACATAAATCTTCCCACTAAAAAATAAATTAATCAAACACATTTCCAAAATTGCAAACCAACCACCACAACATCAGTCTTCACCGACATCCTCCCCAGAAAACCCAGTCATACCCACAACTACTCAAAACCACCAAACATCCACACGAATTTCTTTCCAAGATAACATTTTCGAAGAACGACACGCTCGCTTATTTGAACCATTAGAACCAGTTCAGCGACAAGCACCCCTAAATGAACCAACATATAATTTATACCCCCATTACCACAAAATTTAAATAGAATAAGACACATTAGTCAAAATCAAAATACAGTCGAAATAAATAGACAAATTATACATCCACGAAGAAATAGGAATATTCAAACCCCTAGAATTCATTTTGATATACCCCAATCACCAAAACCAACTACTTCAGAAAATTCAAGTAGTACATTACCAGAAACTCCCCCACTCCTTTCACAACGCAGCACCTCAAGTATACCCTCAGATTACTTAAGTTCAACACCAACATCTGAACAAATACGTGAAAATCCCTTTAGCCCCCCCCCCCAATCCCACCGCACGACTACCATATTGGGCAACACACTCATATACACAAGGTGAACTAAACTTGGTAAATGATCCAATAGATATCTCTACTGATACAACACTATCATCATTACCAGAAACATTATCACTCCCGTCAACACCATCATTAAGTCAAATCTCACCGACACTTTTCCCTTTAAATTTTCCAAATAACCTCGACGCTAGATATCGAGAACAATCATCATCAAATACCCCTTTAGGATTAGATTGGAACACATTCATAGCACCTCCCCCATTATATGGACAACATCAAGAAAGTAACCGACTCCACAGTTGGGCACTCAATAGATTACAATATAGACAAGATATCCGCGAAAATATTCGAGAACACAATATTCAAATACTTCAACAAAATAGTCTCCAATTAAAATTTGAAATCACGATCAAACTTAATAATATTTTTCAACACCCCTACCCATTAAATCCACCAAATATAACAGCTCAATCACTACCACCACCATTTATAACCACTGAAGTAATATACAAATACGATAGATATACGAAAAACACAATTGGTTACATAACATTTTATAACCCATACTCAGGATTATCATACACATGTATATTATAAAACTATTAACATTTCAACACATCTTTTTTCTAATTTTTTCCGACCAAAACACAAATCCTTCTCCTCGCACAGGAACTCAGGACTTATTAGTAACACACTATGATTGTGAAGAAAACGAACAAAAAACACTACACAAATATGCAATAAATCAAGTATCACAATGCGAAACAGAACCACAAGCTATAGAAACTACAAATGTAATAGCAACATTGAACTCAAAAGCCCGAGCAACACAGTCACAGGATATAAATTAACAGCAACATTTTCCGAAAAGAAAGTATATTGTTCACAAGTTTCCAACGGAAATAAGAACCGACTTTATCACAAATCATTTTACCAAAGTAATATAGAACGTCTTTTTTTTACACCTAAACCCCGACGATTGTGAAAACGAATTACTCAGACCAAATCTAACAAGAAATAAAAACACAGACAGCAAAATAGTAAATTTTCAAGTCTTTGCCGATTCTGTACATCAAGCAGAACTTGAACGTTATCAAGGACAAATTAAATTAGACGAAAAATACCCATATAACGGCGCACACGGAAGATTAACTTATGACATACACGATAAACACTGGATACCACACATTGGAATAAATCACCCTTCAAACTGTAAAGCAGACACGAAAAATAAAGGATATCAAGAAATAATGTTTTTCGATTGGAAAATACAACTTGAAAAAATACAACTCACACGAGATTTAACTGATAACACCATGATCTATCAAGCAATTAGATTACTTTGCAAAAATGATCAAGGTTATTGTGACCCTCAACAAGGACCCAGGCAACAATTGTTTGGTTTCCCGAAGATACATGCACAACGTTTCAAGTAGCAAAAATACACGCTCGAATGATAAAATTTCATGAAAAACATTTTATTGAATCAATCCCATACGAACAAGTGAACCCATCTGGTAAACAAAGCAATGACTTCAAAAACATTCATGATATAGAAAGTAAATTAACACGCTTTCAAGTCTATCAAGAAACAGAATTTGCATGTAAATATAGCAATCCACTTTATAAAACACAATACTCTGAAATAATTGCCGAATACGAAAAAGGTTTCGACATGACCACTGGAAAAATAAAATTTGACCCTTATGCCACAAGTCACCCTATTAACGAAGGAACATCATACGTCCCAGTTAACTTTTATAAAAGCAAAGGTCAACCTGGTGGAAAACTAAAACCATATGACAGTAAAAGCACACGTTTACAAGAACTGTCACTAATAAATAGCACCTATCTTGGTAATATTCATTATGATATCCACTTAGACAAGACATTAGACTATAAAATTACTAGAATTTTCCAAAAAATGTCACTTTCTGAGTTAGAAACACTTCATCAACTATGCGAATTAGAAAGAACACAAATCTTACAATCACTCGCATAAGCAGTACTAAAAATACCTTACGCAAGATACTTATTATCAGGAAACAGATCAAATTTTCTTGACTATGAAGGAAACATTTCATGGTTCTATACTTGCACCAAAAAAAGTATCACCATAATTTGTTTTTGAAGACAAACGTTGTTATAAAAGAATCCCCATATTCTATAAAGATAAAGTACATTTTGTCGACACACTTTCAAGACGAACATATTTTTGGGATACCGCAGTCCCATGTGGATCAGAAAATAGCCACAATGTAGTACAATTAAACCCTGATGAAGATAAATACTACCTACTTACACCATACCCTACAATAATGCAACCACTCAAAAAATTTTCACCCGAAAGTATCAGAGCTATCGCTCGTAACCCAAATATTGATTTACAATCAATTGGAATTTTTTCTAAATCTGATAACCAAGATCACATTAGAACACAACAGTTTCAGGAATTATTAACACAAATGGACACAATACAACGCCAATCAATCGACCAGAATTTAAGAAAACTTGCCGAAACCGCAGGATTTGCAGACATTTATACACAAGACTATAGCGGATATTTTAAAGATATCAAAGACTACATATATTTAAACGGTGAAAAATACAGACCACAGGATATTTCACCTATAAATATTTTCAGTTTTGTCACCTTAAAAAATGAAATTCTAGCTTTTCTAGGATGGCCCTGTTACATCTTAGAAAAATTAACATCTTATACGCCATGTTTAGTTTTATAGGATTTATTTTCTCACTGTTAAAAGGAATCTATAACACATGCGCTATACACACACAAGTAAACCGCCAAGCAAGTGTAGCACGTATACTATTTGCAGAATTTTTTGGAATTTTTTCATCATCAATCAATAAAATACTTTTAGATGCACAAATATAAGAATATAATACAAAAATATCCACAAGACTAAACACATGTAACGAAGAACATAATAATGTAGATACAACACCTACAGCACCACAGATACCAACTTTACCACAAAATCATCCATTATCATTAGTTCCCCGAAATTTTCGAAACCTAGCAATCACAAATAGTCCAAATTCTAGACCAAATACAACACAAAGTCCCATCCAACACATAATAAACATCATTCACAAAATGATAATACATATGAACAAATTATAGAAAAATCTCACGCCACCACTTTTCAATCTCAAAATAATCATTTTTTTTAGCCCACGATGAGCCGACAACTTTGATCCCTCCATCGCTCAAATTCCCACCCAGCCAACCTCCAAACTCAAATCCCAATTATCCCACTTTTTGCTTTCCCACCACCCGATTTTCCAATTATTAATATATCATCAAGCACGAATTCTGATACTAACTCAGGTATTTCAGTTTTTCATACTATCTCACAATTTAATAACGCTAATGTAGAAACCCCCGACGAATTTGCAGACTCCGAACCATCTCCCTCTACCTATACCCAGACCAACTCCTCAGTTTTTTCGCAACCATCTTTTCAACCCATCCAATCCAATCATCCACTCCCATCCCTTTCCACTCCTTCTTACGCTTCCCAAGTAACACCAACCTATTTTCCATTTCATTCCGACAAATCACATAATAACTCCCCAGATACCATCCAAATTTCCGCAGAAATCGACAATTTTATAACATTACAACAACAACTAATACATCCCCAAACTCTCACAATACATCAACTATCATCCACAATAACATCCTCAAATCCACCAACTCCTACACCCTCTTCAGCTTACACTCCATCATTAGCTCAATCATCCACATCCATCGAAACACCTACCAGTACTAACCGAGCTTATCGCACTTTTAAACGAAAATTTCCAAATCACCCATTCCCAACCAAACCCGGAACAGCCCGCAAATATATCAATCACCCGGAACACACAAACGCGAAAAAATTTCTCGAAATCACATTACCCTCATTTCCGCAATATACATTAAATACACCTATCATTGCTAACGATACACGAAATTTTGTTGATGAGCACGTTTTAATGCCAACACTCCATTGGACAGCTTATTATGATTATACTAACCCCCTCTGCCTACCATTAGCTAATACTACTGAAAGTATCGAGAAAAATAAAAACATGTTATATAGACTAACCACAACACTAATACCTCGACAATTTACTTACGTTGGATATAAAAAATTATTAAAAACATTCACCGCACCCCGAGCTAACGATTTTGCAATAGAATACTACGATCATAATATCGTCTGCCCTAATCAAAATCAATTTTTAGATGAAGACCGCTTCGCAAACCCGCAACTAACAGAAAAATTTTTCATTAAAACATCATACGTATTTACACTCAATATTTTTGATAGAAAGCATGATCACATTATTTCCGAATCACTAGTTGATTTTCAAGCATATGAAAGCTTCTATGATAAATTTCAGTTATTTTCACTAACCTTTCACTTTCTTTCACCACAGGAACGCGATTTGCACTGTTCCCACGATCTTATGTTACGCACTAAATAAACGCACACATATACATATTATCGTTTTATACAAAATCATTTTGATTTGCACACTCCATCAAGACAACCTCACCATCGTTTTCAGTTTCTTAACTCAAAATACACGTCACCATTTTTTATAAATTTTATATATTGCATTAAAGATACTAACCTACACGGCATCCTCCGCAACTATGGCCCAGTTAGCCAAATGTACATATTCTGTCCCATCACAAAGACCTTCAATTCCGAAGAATCAAGACCCTTCCTTATCCCGCATGAATTCATGACACCTATTGAAATACCCATTTTAGAATTCATTCATAATACTAAATATAACCATAAAATTTACAACCTCATCCAAAACACACCTTACGAGTTCGCAGTAGGCACAGAAGAACTAAACACCATCAAGGCACTTCAATTGCTTTGGCCACTGCTACAAACTAAAAACATCATACGCATACTAGCCAAGTTACTAACAACATCAGACATCCACGACATCTTTCCACGGTTTTTCTCAGAAGACTAAGGTAACTATAAATTAAAATACTTTAACTAATAAATTCAAATGAATACTAACCATTTTCTATCAATGTTTGATTTAATCTTTTAGTCTTCACACCACAATCATCTACAAAACAGAAAAAGACAAATAAAAACACAGACATGTTGAATTATATTCAAACTCCTCAATCTTTAGCACTAAATAATGTAGTAAAATTCATACCTTTTGTAGTAATTTCATTTATAAATTATTTCCCCACGAAGCAGTAAAATTAAATACGATGAAAATTTATAATTTTAAACTTCCCCAAAACGCAGTAAAATTCAAATTCAATGCAATAAATTCATAAAATGAGAAAGCAAAACTAACCGTTTTGATACTTTCATTCATTCGCACAAGAATTCTATCCAAACTCGCACAGCTCGCCCACGAAGAATTGTTTAAATAATGATTTTAAGTTTCAAGTTTTCACTATAAACAACTCTAACACACGATAACAAGTTTCAAACTTTCCTTTAACCCGGTTGGAAAGGAATTATATACTAAACCAAACTAACCAACGCAGCTTACTAAACACCACAAATCATAAAAAAAACAGCATGACTAAGAAAAGAAAACCAACGGTACCCAAACCGGATTAACCCAGCTTAAAACTGGATAATTTAATTTTTTGAAGACTATTATAAAGTCTAAGAAAGAAATAATAAAACACAAAAAAGTCGCATGACAAACCCAAACCAAAAACAATTCGATTATTGAAAAAAGGACACAACCAAAGTAACATAAGAAAGACCAGAAAAAACCAACATAAAACGCTATCACATAACAGGACCTCTCAAAGAAACAGCATGCAATCATACTCCCACTCCTGGCCTAACCCACCAGAGAAGGACGTCCTGAGCATGCTTATAGCCGGCCTAACCCACCGCACTACACACACGCTTTGTGAGCACACTTCAATTTTTAATAAGAGGTACTCAAGGGTGAGTAACTCTTCAAAATAACTGAACTAAAACAAAACGGTTTTGTGAAAACAACAAACTAAGTTCATGATTAAAAAATCAAATTAACATAAATTTATAAAATAAAAATCATACTTTGCATTATATAGATCATACACAACAACAAAGACGAACATCCAAAGACTAGACGATCCCATCACACTCAAACAAAAAAATGGCTAAACACAACCGACATGCCGTCCACAATCACGACTCAAAGGATTTAGAGTACGACTTGACTTCGCAGAAAAGGACTTCAATGAGATAGACCAATGACCACCTCGATGCTGAAGTATACGTACAGATCCGAGCTACAAGGCATCCCTTCCACACACGATCTTCACGCCATTCCCAGACGAGGCTGCACACAAAACAGTTCTCTTCTATTACAGAAAAACTTGACATAGCAAACCATTTTGAAATCGGATTGATTTCATTGGGGATCCCAGTCGTTGTCGAATGACAAATAACAACTTCATTTCCACCATTCCAGCGTCCTGGAACGTTCTTCTTTAAGAGGAACCGGATAAGAAAATGATGTTCGCCAAATACCAACGTTCATCATCCATCCTTCAATTGCAGAGAAAAAAGATAGTTCTAAAAAACTCTGTAAACCCCGGATGGCTGGAACCTGATCTAAACTACATTTTGTTATTGGATAAATTAGATATTTTACTACTGTAAAATATTTAATATTAACCAATCATAATCCATCCAACTAACAACCCACTTATTTGTAAGTACTGAAATTACTTGTAATTTTGGCACCAGAGAGATTTGAATTTAACTTAGAAATTTGTTGCCTCTCCAAGAGAACTTCAGCCGCCGCAATAAGCCAGTATACTCTAGATCTTTTGAGCCTAGCAGAGACTAGTTAAGCACCCTGAGACTAGTAGATATAAGAGTAAGATTAGGATCGGTATTAGACTAAGAAGTTGCACGAATCTATCCGGCCGAAAATAAGATAGCGTGACGAGCAGACGGTGTACCCTATCCGAAATTACTCTATGAGTTAACCATTAGGATCTAACTCAGTTCATCTGCTAACTTTCGTTGGCTTTCTTAGTTGCCACTTGACTCATTGTTCTTTGTCCTGTAAAAAAAATTTTATTGTAAATGAAAGTGTTAATTAACTGAATTTGGATTGGTAAGTTAGGGTTTTAGTTAATGGCTGCAATATTGGTACCGTGCGAAACTTCTAGACTGCCAAAAAGTGGTTTCGAGTTGCAATTAAATAACTCAGTCTGGAATGTGGGTAATAGAAACCGACTTTATCATTGACATGATTGACATTCTTTGAGGGCTCCTCTTCAATTTGTAGAAACCAACAGTTTTATGACACTTACAAAACATAGAGAAAATAGGCTGCCCTGTTAATGTGGGTGTGATTCAGGAGCTGGTGTCTTTCATGACTAAGATGGAGACAGTGTTCATAGTACTCATTAAGCAGGATTAACCAATAACCGAACAACTGCGTGACGTGCATCGAGTATAATCGGATGCTTGCTATCGAAATCGGAATTAACCAAGCGGCTGATGCGCCCAGTCGAGCGAAGGATGCCAGCTGGTCCAATGAACGGCAAATACTTGGCGATCCGACTATTCTTCGTGATAACTTTACCGGATCTTAGTAGTTTTAGCTCACTAGGGAATGTTTTACCCTGGGACAAGTGAATGAGCTTCTGTTCAGCAATATCCATTTCACACGGGTCTGTAATTTCTAATATACTCGACCGGAAATATTTATGGGATGGCAGCCATCTTAGCAAAAATGCTACTGTGCATTTGTAATTTACAATTGAATTGAATCTCTCCTATTTTTTGAATGGAAGATTTTTCTCTGTCAAAACATCGACGACAAAATTTGACGAATCTTCCAGACAAATGTCGATATCACATGAAGGTCCTTTGAGTCTTATTTTATCAATAACCCTTGTATCGGGCTTGTACGGCCAATCAGTCGTCCTCAGTATACTAGGGCCATTAACCCAGCTGCTTTCCTTGAGGGCTTCCGAAGAAATCCCTCGTGTACCGGTATCGGTTGGGTTATCACCGCTTAGTATGTGATGCCACTGATCAGTGGTGGTAGACTCCAGAGTCTCACCAATGCGATTACCAACAAAAACGGGTAATTTATTACAGGAGTTAAGCCACTGAAGAACAGTGGTACTATCTGTCCACATGCCACTTTTTTTAACTTAACGTGAGATGACATTTTTTGAGATTTTTTTGGTTTTAATTTATGTTGGGGGTAATTTTAGTTTTAGAGTTTGGGTTTAGACCTCTTTTGCAAACTCATTTGAATCATTTGATTTGTTGGCTCATAATAACTTCATGTTTCATAGATTCTTCGGCATATTTTCCGTTTCAACACAATTGTTTGATATTGTTCATCTGCTATCTTTCGTTGGCTTTCTTAGTTGCCACTTGACTCATTGTTCTTTGTCCTGTAAAATTTTTTTTATTGTAAATGAAAGTGTTAATTAACTGAATTTGGATTGGTAAGTTAGGGTTTTAGTTAATGGCTGCAATAATGGTACCGTGCGAAACTTCTGGACTGCCAAAAAATGGTTTCGAGTTGCAATTAAATAACTCAGTCTGGAATGTGGGTAATAGAAACCGACTTTATCATTGACATGATTGACATTCTTTGAGGGCTCCTCTTCAATTTGTAGAAACCAACAGTTTTATGACTCTTACAAAACATAGAGAAAATAGGCTGCCCTGTTAATGTGGGTGTGATTCAGGAGCTGGTGTCTTTCATGACTAAGATGGAGACAGTGTTCATAGTACTCACTAAGCAGGATGCGATCGAGAGCATGAAGGCACTGTGTGGCGACAAGGACCCAGAGGTGGCCAAGAAGAAGCAGCCGGGCAGGTATACACAAAATTTTTTGTTTCATTTTTCGAACATTTTGTCAACACTTCTTAAACGGTCAATTAAGTTCCTAGAGATCTCTTTTAACAGCAATTGGGCCCTACTTAGTGATTGCTTCAAATGTTCAAACACCTCTGAGTAAAATTCTCTCCTACTAAGATGCGTAAACGTGAGACCGAGAGCATAATTATCAAAGAGTGCTCTATGTTAGTGTTTGTGTTTTGCAGTCTGCGTGCGATGTTCGGGGAGGATGTGATGAAGAATGGGATCTACAGGTCATCCAGCAGAGAGGAGTATCTGGACAAACTCAAGATCATATTCGGTACATATATATACCTACGCATTGAATTAGTTATACTTTACATCGTTATGCTTCGTTTTGTCATAATACCACAGTTTTTTAAGGCGCCTATACCCTCATCCAAGTTTAGGCGTGAATAATCGATTATAACGGATTATTATGATGATTTTTTGACAATTATAATCGATCATAATTACCAAAATTAGGTCCTTAAGGGATTTATAATTGATTATAATCGTGATATTTTCCAAGAGATTATAATCTCTTATAATCGATTATAATTGATTACATTTCTTACTAAAAACCCTTAAAATCAATTATTATCGATTATAATCTCTCATTTTGCCGAAATTTTGCAATATTCGAATTATATTTTATGGTTTATTAGTTTTGTGTCAGTAAGAAAATCTCTAAAAGAGAGATCTCTTGAACACTTTGGTTCATCTGAAGAAAGTTTTACCATGAAACAAAAGTTTCATAGAGATCCTTTCATATGAAGGGAAAGGTTCTCGCGGTATACGAAAAATAAATTTTCCGAATCAATCATGAGACTGAATCAATTTGCTGATGTTTTGGTATTTAAAAAAGCTTAAAATATGCATGACAAAACAACCCTAATGGGGAAGAAATGGAAAAAAAAAACTTATAATTTTGAACCAATTGGAAAACTTTTAAAATATTTTTCTCTTTTTTCATAGAAATCAATGTCCACAAAAAGCATAAAATATAAGCAATTTAGATGCAACTTCGAAGACAAAAATGGACAAACAAAAAGGATTATAATCAATTATAATCGATTATAGTAGATTTTTGTGCAAAACTAATGAAATAGAAATTTGAATAAAAATAATGTATTAAAATCAATTACAATCGATTATAATTTTATCGAGAAAAAGACGAATAAAAATCGATTATAATCGATTATAATTGATTATAATTGATTATATTTTGATATAAAAAAGAGTGATTATAATCGATTATTAATTGAATAAAATCGATTGTTTCTCAATTTTAGTGAGACTGGTACTAAAATCGTAATATAATCGATTATTAACGCTTGAAACTGGATGCGGGTAGTACTGAGTACTTGTTTGTGTGTTTCAGATGATGACGAGTGTGAGCTGCTCTCCCAGTTCGACCTCGACAGCCTATTGGGTAAAGACACAGTCAAAACCAATTAATTTTAAGCTAAAATAAAAGCGATAGCCAGTTGATGCGCAAAGTACACAAATTATTCCCATTCAAATGATATAAAGGGAATAATTCGAAAGAAAAAAGAAACATTAGGATCAATTGAGCAATATCTATTTGCAAATTCGAGCAGTTGGTTGAAGTATAAATAGCTCGTAATCAATTTTCCGACTTGAAATGTTTTATATATGAGTGACGTGTAAAGTTTTTTTTTAGAAAATCACAAACTTTTTTTTTCATCTTTTGCCCTATGTTTGTCTAGGGGACTTGACAAACATAGGATAAGTAGGTTGTCCTATTTTTTCGGGTAAGCATTGAGGCTAGCAAGTTACTTCTGTCAGTCCTCTGACCTCTAATTATGCAGAAAAACCTGAGGGCATCCCGAAAAAACACGCACTTGCGAATTGTTTTGAACCGAACACAGATAAAAACCGGTTTAATATGTGACTAATTTGGCCATTTTGTTCTCATTGAACATTTGAGCTGAGAACATGCTTTGAGCTGAAAGTGGGGCCTTATTGATTCGTTCAAAGAAAGGAAAACTCTACTGTCAAACAGCAAGTTTTTTAATGTCACGAAAAACGGAATTGATTTCTAGTTTCGAAAGGGGAATTTAAGTTTCAAATTCCCCTGCCAAATAAAAGCTTTACTTATCGATCCAGTTTTCGCAAACTGGTTTTAACTTTAACCAAAAATAAAAATGCCCGTCAAGGATTGCCCAAAAATTCAAAAATTTTTAAGGGCGTCTATTATTATTGAGATAGGAAAGTTGAGATAACAAGTCGGTATTATTCTTGTTTACTTGCCTTCATTGACTCTTATTTAACTGTTTGTTTATTTTGTTTCTTTATTTAGCTATTTCTTGGAAAGCATTCTGAGACTTCGTGGACACGGTTTTGTGTAAATTTTAAAATATGAGCGGTAAATGATAAACTCCAAAGCAAGGAAATACAAAAAATACCGGGAATCTTTTGAAAAATTTTGAGGTGCTCTGACAGATTTTGCGAGTTTGTGCAACATCAGGGAAATCGACGAAGCGGCTTGGATTTAAAAAAAATTCTTTCCAACATGAGAAACAGCTACTTCCAGCGAGAACTCCTCTTCATACAATTAATCTAAAGGAAGCTTCATTTCAATCCCCCTCAATAGCAAAAAGGCTTTTATAGCCATCTGAGGCTAGCCCTTATCTGTCATCTCCAAACTGACATCTTCCGGATCTCATTTGAAAATTTCCTTTGTTCGTAGTCCAATCAAGCAGTAATCTAATCTTTTTTAAAGGAACAAATCTTATATGTAATTTTGAAACGCTTTTAAGGAAACGCCCAGCAAAAGAATTAATTTGTAAGACATTTGCAAAACTTAGTAAATTGTAAAAACAAACAGTTGTAAATAATGTAGAAGACGCTCCTCATGCTGGAAAATGTACATTTGCCCTGCTGCAAACACCAAGTGAGTCGATTGCTTATGATATGATGTGATAAATGCATGAATTAAGAACGGAAGGACTGAAGACGACGATTACTCAGTTCGTAGTATCAGAACAATATACAGCCACAATAGACTTGAGTTGCAGAAAACACTAACTGACTACTTGAGTTGGGACCTAGTGGTGAGCCTGAACATCCCAATGAGTTCAGCTAGCCTAGAGAGCTTCATCAAGAAAGAAGTTTTTCTTGAGCTGAAACTCAGATACCCGACTCTCACATCTTCTCTGTAGAAAACCAAAACAAAGAACGAAACTATAGAGTGATTAACGACAAAAAAATCTATAGAAAGTTGTGATAAAAACGCATTGGAATCTCTGAATATGTGAAGAAACTCCTCTTTTCATCACGGAAGGAAAAAACGAAATATGCTGAAAAAACACATCCAAACAGAACTGGATATCAAAACAGCAGAAAAAAGGTCTCCTGTGGTTATCTTTAGTCAGCCATCTACCCAATTGGAGTAAACTTTCATCCTTTTTTCGTCAAGCGACAAATTTTCTCGATTGTTTTACAAAACTTCCAAATAGAATTGGTAAAAACGTAAAACTGTTTTTTTATATAATTCATTTTTAGCCCACTCATGCTGCGCATAGAAAAATATCCCTTCACTGAAAAAGATGGCAACTAAAATTCACCTAACAAACTTGAAAAATGCGATAAAGGCTGTTTCACATTTCCAATATTTATGACAAGAAAGAAGGAAGGGACATAAAAAAACGACTGGTTTGTTTTACATTAAACTCTTTATGATCAAATCTCTAAAAGGCAATTTTTTTTTTCATTTTATGCTGAAGTTTTGACTTTTTTTGACAATTTTTAATTATTTTTCAAAAAATTGACAACAACGAACGAACTGGTATTGTATGATTATTATCAGATGCACGTTATTCACAAATTAATTGATAACGTGGCCGCAGATTTATCACAAAAAACTGACCTGTAGGTATTGTCTAGCAACTTAGATTTGCGAACAGCCAACTAAAACCTCGTAACGAAACTAGTAAAAAATGCAATTTTAACAAAGTGGGAGGTAGTAACACAAAAACGCTTAATTTTTATCTAATTTTCCTGCGTAGGAGACTCGCCAAACGATTAACAGTTTTTTAAATGCTCCATTCACTACCTATTATATTGACGATAACAAAGAAGAATAGATGAACAAAAAAAAACGATGCTTGTAATTTTTTTGAAAATGCCTGACAGATAAAAAGAATCTGTCTGCTTCTTTGGAAAGTTTGTAATTGAGAATGTTTTTGGGTGAATAAGTCAAGAAGCATGTAAAATTATCATCAAACTTGTCCATGTTAGGTTAACTTCTAAGGCCAAGAATAAATTTTTTTCATTCTCCCACTTGAAACTGTTCCAGTGTAGCGCCCACCATGTGAAGTCTCGGTTTTTTAGTCTAATTTTCTTGCCTAAGAAAGTAACCTAACATTGACAAGTTTGATATTAATTTTACATGTTGATTTAATTACCCAAAAAACAATCTAAATTACGAGCATTCGCACGCAGAATTTTTTATAGACACGGAAGAGAATACTCTACAAACAAACACGAACTTCTGGGGTCAGCCAAAAAAAAAACAATTTGTAATTTCTTCAGGCTTTCTCTCAAAAATTATAAATTCGACTTCAGAAAATATTTAGTCAGAAAAAATATGTTTTTTGTTTATCTTGAAGATAGGCTCTCAGCATCTAAGCTAAGAAAAATGAACAATCAATTCTTTCGGCTATTCCTTCCACTTTTGAAACCCTGTTCGTCATTCCAGAGGAACATAAAATTGTGCTGAATTTTTAAGTTTAATTCCCACAAATAACCAAAATCTGTTAACAAATTAAAAAGAAATTTGAGCCTTTTTATATCCCCATCCTTACAGAAAACCAAGGAACAAGAAAGTTCCTTCAGGATCTTATTAGGGAGAACAAAAGTAATTCGAATTTAGTGACTTCGATAATGTGCGCGTCAATCTCCACGAATTATAGAAATATCGGATTTCAAACAATTAAATTCGAGCATTTTATCGGCAAAGTAACTCGGTAACAATGATATTTCTTTACAAACTTTATCATCGGTCACATCAGCCATAAAAACTGCATAACTCAAAGCAAGCTGCAAAAAATGGCCAGTATTTGTCTTTGAGACAAACTGTTCTTTTTAAAGGCCAGCCTTAATCAAGGCTGAACCAAATTAGAGCGAAAAGACGGTTAAAATAGGTTTTGGGGGGATCGAACCTGGTTACGGAGCGTCCCATCAAGTTCGGGGCATATTTGAGTTCTAGAAAGGAAATGACCTAGTCGGGATTCCAACCGGCGCCGAAACCGCCGGGACGCACCCTGTATACGCTTGGCTACTGTCCCTATATGCATTCAGATTTTGGTTCAATTTTATATGCATTTATACTCTCGCTTACATTTGCGTTTATATGCATTTGTACTCTCGCTTACATTTGCGCTGCAACAGATAAAATCAACTACCCACCACCCATTGGAGATACGCGGAACTTGCGTAAGCAGTTATGCTTAATTCCTTCTATTATGTAACGTAGACAAGAAATTAGCACAAATTTATAGTAGATATAGTTTGTCAGAAACTGACCAATCTTTTCCTCACGCTGAAGCAACTTCTAGAATTTTTTTTGAATCCGAATAAAAATTGACCAACTTTAATATGACACTTTAATTTGGGTTTTCATGAGATTTATCTAGACGATTTACGAAGAACTGACCCTATGCCATAATTTCTTACAACTCAACAGTTCATAGTTTTTGAAATCACTTATTCCTAATTTTTGAAGGATTTTTCCTACCCTAGTTGTTTCCAGTTAGTTGTTTTTAGCAAATGTTAGAAGTTTCAAAAAAGCCTCAAAAATTGGACCATAAAGCTATTTTGCAATTCGAAAGAACATACCAAACTTATTAAGCCATAAAGCAAATTATCAGACAAAAAGATGCCAGCAGGAGATACCACCCGATGACTCATGCTTTTTGGTATTCTTCCGAGCCAAACTAGATCGTAAACTAAGCGGCGGTGAAGTGGTTACGTCTCCACCTCTCAATCGAAAGGTCGGATGCTCCAAACCCACCATGATCCGTGCTCGTTATTTGATGGTGAAGTAACACTACCCCCCCCCCCAACCCCAGAAAAATAGCCAAAAATGCATATAGATCTTTACCAAGGGCTCAACAGCGGTTCTGCGTGAAGACCTGAACCCCTCATGCATGGGTCCTTTCCAATTTGCATGAATCGTCGAAAGAAAAAACGCACAATTTCATACAATGATTGCTTAAAAGTTTCTAGCTTGGAAATACAAGTATCGCAAGAAGCACTTATCAAGTTTCACTCTACACCCTTGATGAGTTTTATCCCGGGAAGAAAGCACATGATTTCTTACGGTGATTGTAAGAAAATACAAGAGTCCGATTGCAAGACTCTTGCTGTTGCAAACAAATTTATAAATTTAATTGGTCATCAGGGTATAATGGCGTCAAAACTAAATAATTAATATTAACAAACAAAGAAAAATAAACAATATTAAAATTGGTTCTTATGAAAATAGTTATTTGGCAACTTCAACTCTTGAGAAAGTTGATGACTTTGAGGTGGGCTATTCCAGTTGTGCCGGACAGCTGCTTGTTCTTCTCCTATTTCACCTTTATTTCATTAGCTACTTTACATTTCTGCCGACTGTGGTCTGTTCTGTCCGTTGAATGTCTTGCTCATCTCCACCTTCTTAGTCAGCTCCTTCACATCCTTCAGCAGGTGGTGGGGGGAGGATTGGGGTCTGTAGCCCTTCAGCTGGTCCTTCACCTTCCGGGAGATGATCGCCTCTGTCTCCTCGTCGAACAGAACCTGAACAGAGGTAATAAAGAACACCAAATGAGGAGAAAGTTCTTCTACGAATCGCAATCGGTCGATGCCTTCGAGAACCGTTGTGAACCTTTCCAACATGAGTTTATCAACAACCGTCTAAATGAGGCCGACGCGAGACAGCAGCAAATCATGCTTTTAAATAGAGACCATTAAGATGTGGCTTTTCATGAATTAGTTGTGAGATAAATCGCCTTTCACTACTGTAGGATAGACTCATAAACTGTTGGGCAATTAAGCACAAACCAACTACTTTGATAGAATTTGGTCGAATATGTTAACTGGTAAAGTGAGGGACCTGGACACTCTGGAAGAATGCGGACTTGAAGGTCTTTCGAATGGTCTCCCTGTGTTTGGATCCACTCTTCTGGAACCCCAGCTGGATCTGGGAGGCGACTGCATTCTTCACCAGGTCCCGCACACACGTGGCGATGATCTCTGCCATCTCGGGGATGAACTCGGGCGAGAACCGGTTCTTCTCCTGGAACTGACGGACCACTTCTTTGATGTCGTTGTTGAGACAGCCGACCAGCTCGGAGGCACAGGCGTCGTCGAATGCCAGAGTGAGCACATCCCCATCATGGCTAATCACACTCACTCCCTGCAACACCTGGACATAAACAACAACAACACATACTCACAGTCACTCGCTCTTAACTGAAGCAGCAAGAATGCAAGAAAACTCTCAATAAAATTCGACAAATAAAGCAGTTGCTTAAGTGTCCAATGCAATAAGTGAAGACACTTACATAAGTGTTGGTTTTGAAAATTGGATGTTATTTTTATGATTTCCCAGCAGAATAAAAAATACGAAATGATTTAAAACGTTTTCTCAAATTGGGTTGTTTTTATTTACACCTATCATGAAATATTTTTGTAGAAAGCCAGTTTTCAACGGCGTTTTGCTCGATATGTTCAGTTTTTCTACCAGATAGAACTCTCGAGTGAAAAAAAAACAGAAACGGGGAAAATATTCTTCCTCATTTTACTTTCACACGCTGTCCTACCTTTGACTCTGGTGACCTGAAGTCGTTGGCTGTTTTGTCAGTAGCTTCAGTGGCCCTCCTCATTCCACCAACATCCGACCCCCTCCCCTTTCCAGCCTGAGGGGGGCCTCCCCTGCCCCTTCCCCTTCCGCCGGGAGGGGGCATGGTCCTGTCCTTCTGTCGCTTGATCACCTCTGTCATCTTAGGGGGCGGGGATACTAGTCAGGTGAAAGAAATCTGGAATATATAAGTCTAACTAATTGTACCTTGATCAGGCGACCATCAGTGAATTTAATCAGATTTTGATGCGATATAACAAGACTGAATTGGCTTACATTGATTAAAAAATTAAATGATGCCACCGCAACAATAATCGCACGAATTACTTTGTAATAATGCGCACACTTTGCTAAAATCGTCACAAAAGTAGCTGTTTTTTTTTAGTAAAAATGCATCTGACAACTTACATTTGCAAAAAAAAACACATAGAACCATAAATGAACAACAAATAAATCAAATGACACCTTTGATAAATCAAACTGAAAATTTATGCATCCAGACATTGAATACTTTTTAAACACGATTAAGTTTATAAGAAACATGGACACAACTGTTTTTTTTTTCATGTCAAAATAAACCCATTGGACGATTCAATTTTTCATGCATGTTTGCTTTGGTTGTGTATCCCAGAATTTGAAAATGTAACCGAAGAAAAAGGTCAATCATCTTCGCACCTTAGAGCAAAATGTCATTTTCAAGACACGGTTTCTTGCAGAAAGGTGTTGGCAGAAGATAGTTGAGCACAAGTGGTGAGGTAAACTGTTCAGAATGTAAGAACTAGAGACGGTGAAGGAAATGAGGTCACAGTGCTCTTTGTGTATGTTTATCTCTACGTGTGTGTTAGGAGATGCGACTACCAAGTGGACCACTAAGACAGGAGGGGGCAAATCAGCTGGAGGTGGGGGCAACGAACAGAGACTGGACACGATCAACAAGAAGTGGGCAGTCAACCCCTCCCCCTCCCCCTCCCACTCCCCCCAACCACCTGCAGCAGCTGACTCATCCATTGTGGCCCAGGCAGACAACCCCCCAAGGACACCTGATCCAGACAGAAGTGTCAATGTACAGGTACTGCTGGTTATCGTGAACCTCCCCACCACTTTGTTGAGCTTTGATTTTATTCTATCTTTTTTTTTTACAAAATTGTGGGTAAAATGTGCCAAAATTTGTTCAAGTATACAACGTAACAGTTGTTTATACAACTTTTGAAGGCTTTGAGACAAAAATCCTCTTTTTACTTTATCTGGCTTTTGTGATGTTTTTTACAGTTAATTTTATTGGGGAAACGCAATTTTCAAAAAAAAAAACTATCAAGAGAAAGCAACTGGCTTCCAACTGCATCCAACTTATGAAGTTTTTCTACACGGGTGACTTCTACAGATGAGTAAACAAACTGTTGGTAGGTGGAGCCGAGTGACGTGTTCGTGATGCCCGACAGCTCCCCTGGCACTCCGATGAGTCCAGCTGCGAGTCAGGAGAGATCCCTCAAGATTTCAGAGCCAGAGCTGATAGAAGTAGCAGCTGACAGCAAAGAGCCACGCATTTAAGAATACACGTCGCAAAAAGCGATCAATTGATAATGATTTGGGTTTGATTCATCACATTGGATATTTAAGTTGAGGTTTAATTTTTGAAATAATAAAAAATATTTGAAGCTCTAATGTTTTCCTTCTGCCACAAGTGACAATCGGAGGACAAAAACAATCGGAGGGCAACCGTTTGTTGGAAAATAGCGAAAAAGTGAGTTCCGCTTTGCTCGCTAAGCGTCGTTTTTTTTCTCAAAAAAGGCACAGTCATTAAGATTTGCTGCACGTTATTCAGACTCTTATGTAAGTCGTGATGATTTTTCTTTACTTTTTTTCCTGGAAAAGAAATTTGCCTTTTCGCGGTTCGACTTGGAATTTGTTTTCAAGTTCAGTTCATTTGACTTCAATTTTTTTTCTCTTGCGTTCATTGACTCTTTCCAAGTTGGCTAAACTTTTTGGATATAGATAATTGTTAACGCATTATTGGCTCTTTCTGGTTAGAATCCTCAAAAAAATGGATACCATAGAACTACAAAATCGGTTTAACTTTTGGGTATACGTTTTCTTTTAGTAAACTAGGAGGGCAAATTATAAGAAAGAACTAAAATTGGTTCCCATAAAAGCAAAAAAGCAGCAACGAAAAACAAAAAGAACAAGTCACCGCTGTTGAAAGGATGGATTAAATTTGAGATTTGAAAGATTAAGCCTCGTCAAAGTCATGCTGGTGTCTTTTGGCAGAGAGCATTCGAGTTTAGAGAGATGTTTTCAAACAATTTGAGAAACGTTTACCTGATATGTGTTCAAATACAAAACGAAACTTAAGAAGCAAATCAAAGCTACACACCACTTGCAATACATCACAAATATACCGAGGCAAACCAGTGGACAGAATATCAGCTGGAAGTCAAAAGCAAAAAAATATATACCTCACGATTTGCCTAACATTTTTTCAAGAAGGGTCATTACAAGAAGGAAAATTGTCAGCCTTAACCGAGCATTAAATCAAAATTCACAGAGCGGTTACGAAACCTGTAAACAAAGAAAGTAAATTATTCCTTCGGCATGATAAAAAAAATTTCTTCACAGAAAAAGACGCAAGCGATACAAGGCAACTAAGCCAATGAAACAAATCAAACCAAAACGTTTCAGGCCAAAAAAAACTAAATGTAAGCAAGGATGGCCAGTTACTATGCAAGTAGAACAGAATGTTCCGACCAGTCTCAAAAAATTAGAAAATTATTTTTCCAATTAGTGTCGTTTTTTCGGCTTGGTGTGATAGAGGAATCTGAGCAAAAAAAAAGAGACAAGAAATTTGCGTCAGTCATTCAAAATTTGCAAATAACAAAAGTACAGTGCTGATTTAAATTAACCGGACAAAACGCGTTAAACTTGAAGTTTAAAACGCGTTTTTTTTTTCGAATTGGGTTGAGTTTAGATGAAAACTCATGAAGACAAAACTTGCTTAAAATTTCAGCCGAATTAGTATGGTGTAATTTGTTTTGCGAAATTCGGGCTCATTTTGGCTTTTCTTAGTTAATCAAAAATTACGCCAAAAATACCCAATCGATCACAGACATAATTAGATCAAAATGAGTTTCTTACGTAGCCCAACAAACTTTAAGAAGGATATATTCTCCAAAAAAAATTGCAAACCATTTAAAAATTGTTTTTAAATAAATAGTTGCTATTTTATACAGTAAAAACGACCTTTTTATCTATCAAACAAAATAAATTAACTTATACAATGTTTTGGAGAATATAGCCTTATTAAAGTTTGTTGGGCTACGTAAGAAACTCATTTTGATCTAATTATGTCTGTGATCGATTGGGTATTTTTGGCGTAATTTTTGATTAACTAAGAAAGGCCAAAATGACCCATTTTTGGAGTAAAATTTTGGGCCTGAATTTGGCAAAACAAATTGCACCATATTAATTCTGCTAAAATTCTAAGCAAGTTTTGTCTTCATGAGTTTTCACCTAAACTCAACCCAATTTGAGAAAAACGCGTTTTAAGTTTACCGCGTTATGTCCGGTTAATTTAAATCAGCACTGTATTTTGGCGAATTAAAAAAGCATCAACTGTGTTAACGCTTTAACAACCAAATGTCAAAGCACATAAATATACTGCTTATGCAGACTTTTACTTCAAAGTGCCACCAAAAGTAGCACATTCATTTACAACTTAGGCTGGGAAAAATGTCGTATCGCACTATTACACTATAATACGCTCGCGTGAAAAGCGTATTGATTTTACACATCCAAACTCATACTTGTTAAGAAATGCCGTACAACCTTTTCTTATCGGAAAACCCTGATCAAGGGTGCACTCAGGGTGTAATATCAATACGCTTTTCACGCGAGCGTATTAAAAGTTGTACGGCATTTCTTAACAAGTATGAGTTTGTATGAGTTTGGATTCACGCAATTGAAATTGGTCGGCTTTCGTTACTTATCCGGTTCAACAAAACAGCGCAAATCATTGGCCGTAAATTCAAAGTCTGCCAAAAATTGATGTTAAATTTTATGTTTATATTGTCCAATTGTAGCTTTGTGCGGGAACCTCTTTGAAATCTGTGTATTAGGGGGGAGGGGGTGGAGTAATGATAACTGAATAACGCCAAAATTTTGCAAAAACACTTGGAAGTTTTCTTGAAAAAAGCCTCATACTAAAATACAAAGCTAAGCTCCACCTGAGAAGTCACCTTGACAGTACAAAGTCGCCTTGAGAAGTCAATTCAAGTGAAACACGAAACATGCGTTTATGTCATAATTGATCCCTTATAAATCAACAATGAAATCAAAAACATAGGCAGTTCAATGTTTGCACGAAATAAGTTCTCTTGGCCCTCTTTTGCAGAAGAGGTGAGGAGGAGTCTAACTCTCCTGCAGGTCCTCCAGTCGAGGTCTCTTTGCGAACCTCTCCTGGTAGGTGAGTTTCTTGGCGTTGAATCTCTTGCCCGGCTTGAAGGCTGCCTTCTCCGCCTTCTTGTGTTCGGGGTTGGCTCTGATGGCCGCGTGTACTTTACTGTAGAGTGCCTCCATGTTGTCGGGAGTGATTCCGTTCTTGATGAATCGGGAGAACTGTCGCTTGTAGACGTCATCATCTTCCTCCATCAGAGAGCGCATGTAGTCTGCCACGTGTTGTCCGAAGATGTACCTGACACATCAACCATGTTATTCGAGTAGAGGCTAAATATTACCTAGGCTAATAGCTCAATTACTCTTAGCGACAACAACTGTGACTTGACAAGCTCTGTTAACGATTAAATCAAAATACATATAGTCGTGCAGTGGGCTCCGTACACAGATATAGATACAGATGTATAAAATCATTCAAAGCATTTAAATGATAAAGATCTGAAGCTCATTCAAGAAGATAAGAAATCGTATCTGTGTTTACCGTCTGTGTTCGGCTGCATCATAGTTCTCCTCATCCTCCCCCTCTGCAGGAGTGTAGCCTGGGAATCGCTTGTACTTGTGAGGTATTGCCATGCCCCCGTCCACTGCGCCCTTGAGCACCCCGAATATCCTGGCCCCCTTGGAGGTCCTGGCCAGTCCAGTGTCCAGATAGCAACGGAACGGACCCCTCTGGCCTGGCACCGGCTCCACCTGCATTACAGCAAATCATTAGTTAATAGATTCCCATGAAAGACAAGGCGGCAAATTACGGTTGAAAACATTCAACAGAACAAAAACGCAACAACTCAAATTCAAATACAATCTTCGCCAACAAATCTGAGAAACGGTAGTAAAAATGGCCGCTTTGTGTTGCAGTGGTATATTATTCTAAGGTCTTGTGCAGCTGTTCGCGATGAGTACTTGCCTCGAACTGCTCGCCGTCTATCTCTGCCTGTCCCTCGTAGATGTCATCCAACTTGTAGTGCCTCAGTGTCCTCCTGGCCAAGAGGAGTCCCACACAATAACATGCCGCATAGTTCGTCAGACCCACCGGCAGACCATAGCTGGGCAACTCATGTGCATAGGCTGCAACCACCACCTAAACAGCTTAAAAATTAAAAACAATTGAAAACAGTTTAAGCACGGAGTTTAAAAACATTTTACACCAATTATATCTAATGTCTCAAATTGCAAATACAAATACTTTGACATAGTTTGAAACAGCAGCTTTTCATGCATTAAATCCACTACAAATAGCCTCTGTGAACGGATTCAATTACACATTTTTGCTTAATTCGATAGAAATTTTTAAACCGAAACCAATTACAAGCTATAATTATTAAAATTGACTATCGCTTGAAGTCATCAATAGGCAAGCGATTAAAGGCGGATTTTGACAACAGTTGCGCTTTCAGGATCGTCCAATTTACAAACAAGGTTAGTGGTTAGCTAGTAAGTTGAAGTGGAGTGTTAGCATGTTGCGAGTGATTGTTGAGTGTCTTGCCTTGTCTCCGGTGATTGTGGAGTAGACCAGTTGTGCGATGACGTCTTTGTTGGTCACTCTGGACACCACTCGGTACTTGGGAGTGTTGTACTTGTTTTTGGCCTGGGTGACCAGTCGCTTCCTCGCATAGTAGTCAGTCTTGCCCTCCCGCCTCCTCCTGAACTTGACCTGGTACCTCTTGAAGTAGGCATTGTTCTTCACCAGCTTTACCAACATCACAATACTCTCAAACCACAACCACACAAACTCAATCAATTAACAACAAAATCAAGTCAACCCACTTTAATCAAACCGGCATCGGAAGTCTGGCATAAATTCCATGTATTACAGGCAACAAAAATTCAGATAAAAGTTCTAAGAATTAAAAAAAAAACTATCTCATAACTGTTGCTGAGCAAATAGAAAGCTACAACAAGAACGTAACTGCACACAAATGAACTATAAATGTAGTCAAAAGACAGACAAGGGCAGTGCGGCTTACGTTACCGACATCAAATACGACCGATCCTCCGTAACCGGGTTCGAAACTCTCAAAAAAACTTTTGGTTTTTTCAATGTAAAAGTGATTAGTTAATTTCATAAAACGACCTTGGCCGACCTTGATTGACAGGTTTTTGTCGGTCAAATCAGCATTTTTCAAAAAAAAAAGAAATTAATCATTTGCTAAAAAGGTTCGGTGCTTTATGTGGCCGTTGGTTATTGGATTCATTTATAGGCCCTTTTTACGCCCGAATATTCAATTTATTTTGAAAAAACCTCTTTCATCAAAGGCAAGCAAAACTGATAACTGCGAGCAAGATTTTGTGCCGCAACGCGGGAACAGACGAACCAGAAAAACTGCAAAATACCAGAAATACGGGATAAAGGCGCGCCGTTATCGACCAAATAGCCACAAAAAGAGAAGTTTAATTTGCATCGAATTAAGGTTTGATACGTCCCTCTCTTGATGTGAAAAGCATAATAAGTTTCCCTCAATAACCACGAATTAGGCCACAAGGTACCAAAGTTTCTTGAAATTAAGCACCTCAGTGTTTATAAATACACTCACGCAGCCATAGAGAACAAACTTAAGTAAATCTTAAGAACTATATCAAAAACGCAAATGTTTTCCTGAACAAGGCTTTTTAAACGATGTTAGTCATCTGGCCAAAACTGCTACTAATAGAGATAAGACTGTTGACGAACTAGACCAGTGGCATGACCTGGTGACGAAAAGACACGATGAAGTAATACAAAGCTAGGAACTTTGTAGGAGCTGAGGAACAAGTAAGTTCCGTTTCATCGCGTTCGGGGGAAGTGGCTTCTTCCAAAGCTTCCGAAAAACCTCGAAGATCACATCGGTCTAGGGTATCAGGTCAGAGTAAACGATCTGAGACTTCCAGTCAACAGAAAAAAGGGTTGATGTTAGGTTAGTTGAGAAAAATTGAACTATACTAGGACCCGACCGGAACTATGACCGACCCTCCGTAACCGAGATTAAAGGATATTTTCAGCGTTTGAATGTAAATAGCCTTTTTACGCCGGAAATGGGGTGAAATAGCCAAAAACTTCCACGATATTCAATAAATTTTGAAGCATCTTCATTAATGGAAATGCGAGCACCATTTACGACCCTTGACCCAGAGTAGACGAACCACAAATACGGGAAAAATATTGCGCGACGTTATCGAATTGCCACGAAAAGAGCAGTTGAGGTAATATTCTCGGGTTGAACTCAACTCTAATTCTGGACCGCGGTGACGACACAGTGGGTATCTGCAAAAGCTTGCAGAATTGTACAATTTCATTTGAAGGATCCCGACCAGCAAAAGCTTTTAATACTCGAGGCAATTGTTCGAAGCAGAGATTTAGGCAATTATTTGAAGCTGAATTAGAGAAAATATCTTGTCACAATTAGTCAAACAGTGACTAAAAAATCTTGTCACATACGCCCTAGGGGTTTAATGAAAATCAACAGAAATTCGGAGGCTGATTACAAGATTTTATCAGATACCATACGAATTAGGAGAGAGAGAGAGAGAGAGAGTGGACAAACGGAAGCCTTTCAAATAGGTTCAGACAAAAAACGGAGGCCTTTTATAGCAAGAGTCAAGCGCAATCTACGACAGTTGTAGACCAACACCCCAGGAATGGAGGCCTATAGAACAGGTTTTGAGTGCAATCTACGATAGTTATGGGCTAAGCCACCGTCAGCTCTGGCAACCGTTTTTTTGATTTAAAACCATTAATGGTTTTCTTGTCGGTGCAAGTTAGTTGCAGCACGCGCGAGAAAAGCTACTCGCATCTCTCTGTTATCAACTTTTTGATACTTACTAAGACATACCTGGTCTAAGATATAACCCAGACGCCGTTAACCTCCGTAAGACCGAACAAAACTTCCGCGAAAACAGTACTTGGTATTACACCAGCCCAATAAGTTACAAATCAAATTTTCAGGATCGTTCGCAGGTACGGCGAAAACCTATAAGTACTGGTTGCTAAGACTAAGAAGTTAATGTCAAAGGCTAGAAAATGCACAAAACCTGAGTGCGAAAATACGCACAATGTCCTGTTGCATGGTGCAGACCATCTTTTTTCCTCCTCGAAAGAAGAAAAGTCTTCTTCCGGAGAAACTCCGGCGGAAAAATCAACGCCGCCTTGCTCCCAGGGTTACCAACTTAACTTTTTCAATTGTCTGAAACTTGAAAAACCGGGTTTTGCAAATCAAAAATTGAATTTAATGTCTCTCTGAAAAAAATCTGTAATACGAAAAGAATCGGCAATAAACACAATCATTTTGATCCAAAAAAAACAAAGATTGAAAGCTCTTCCGTCATGGGGATTGAAAACTTCAGAACTGAAAGACTTTTGTTACATCAACATGGTTGACCGAAAAAATCGCCTCGTCTCATGAAAACCCAAGAAAAGCTCTGATTCAAACAGTGATGTTGTAGCGACCAAAGAAAAAACTATGCGGAAGCGCACTTTCATACAAATTGGCAACAGTTTTATGGCGGAAATACAATGTAACAGCATTGCGAAAACCAAAATTAAAACTAAAAATGAATTAAAACCAAAACTGGATTAAAACCAAATTAATAATAATATCAGTAGAAAAGTGCAAATTTACAAGTTCATTTTGCCTTTCTTGATAAAAACTCGACTAATTAGAGCTCTATTTCATTTGATTAGTTGTTTTGCATAATAGCCTGTCATAGGGCGATCCTGATGCTCAACTTGCATCAAATGGTAGCTATTACAAACTCCGTGATATATCAAAGCATTGACAGATTTCAGAGATCTGAGACAGGCATTGCAGAATATGCCCCCGATTCCGTCCCTAAAAATATTGCGGCGTTTCCAACAGTTCCATGGAATATCATCTCTCTTCTGCAAGTGTTCCGGATCATTGATGTGCTTTAATACTGCATCTAAGCTGTTGAAGCTGACATTACAATTTGAACAATTAAACATATTTATCGCACATACAGAATTCATTCCTCTCCTTACTTTAGCACATCGCAATGCTGAGCCGAATTTCCTTTTCGGTCCAAAGTGTTCCGATATTTGACATTCTTCGAAATTATTCTCACATTTTGAACATTTATAAAAAGCATATTGGATATATTTCTTCCTTTTCGAATGCATTGCACTATCAATGTGGTTTTGAAATGACTTCTTGCTGTAGGGAAATCCTATATCGCAGCACACGCAAGTAAGGTATGTCACATATATCTTATAGTTATCCATAGTAGAAATTGTCGCCAGTCTTGGTCGCTTATGAGGGGGCTCTTCATCGTGGGCCAAAACCACTTTTCGTTTCCTCGCTTTTGAATCCAGAAGTTTCTGCCCTTGAACAATATGTTCTTGTTGCGATTCGGATAATCGATTTGGGCCATGTTGGTGCTCTTCTCTTTGTTCATAAGTTTCTCCTTGTTGCTCTTCTGGTCCATGCTGTGCTTCTTGTACTTCTCGTGGCTGATTGACCTCCTCTACTTTCATTTCGGCCAGCAGACCAGCTGCTTCTGGTCTATTCACCCTACTCACTACACCCGTAGAGGCACAACTTCCATTCCGTTCCAATTCGAAGAAATTCGATCGACTCATTGATTCCAGGTACTCGGGGCAAAACAAGTTATGAGCAACCAGATTTTTCACATGCTTCAATGTCTTCAGATGAGCCTGAAGCTCAGTCTCATCGTGTCCTGGGAAATCACACAGCCAGCAAATAAACAATTTCATAACTTTTTAACAGAAAATCAAAGTCGACAGCTATTTCAAATTCAGCCGTCAGCAAAAGACAAAAACAAAGATCTGAAATCAAAACAGAAACTTTTAACCGTTACAGACAACTGCTTAATATGTTGAAAAACATCATTAATCATAAAGGGGAGCGACACTTCGCACCACTTGCGATACAACACAAACATATGAAAAACATATCGAAACAAATGAAAAATGTTGAAAAAAAGGCAAACCATAATTTTCCCATATCTCGATAAAAAAGCCAAAAGCCTCGCTGAAGCTACACGTTTGATAAATTTTGAATTAAATATACTGATGCGGGATGAAATGCGTAATTTTAAAAATCGGACTTTGCCCAAAACCTGAGTTGTTTCTCCTTAAACTTGGGCTTAGATGCTAATGCAGGGGAGCTTTCCAGAGCTTGTTCTGACCGAAAATATAGGATTTGGGAGGATATATTCAAAAAATGTCCAAAAGACTACAAAAAACGACAAAAATGAAAAATTTGATTTTTCCGAGTGCGATAATTTTTTGTGTAATAATTTCACGGGCTCGATTTGAGCAGGCCGGAAACTCCTACTCGCGGCTGAAAACAACAACAACAGCACAGAGAAATTGTTCAGATCACGAAGTTACAACAAGACGCAAGTTCGATTTAGGTTGCGTAATAATTAGGAGAAAACAATTTGGAAAAAACTGAGGCAAAGCGGAGCTTCAAAACATTTTTCATACAACGAAAACCTTGATAACAAGAACATAGCCAATCGAAGATTGGAAAAGATTCATAGTACACGTAAAAAAAACACTAACTTTGTTGAAAAAATCTCAACTTTCGAATTTCGAAGAAAAAAATAGATGCCCTTTAAGCTCTTTGAAATTCTAGAACGATTTATGATTGGCGCGTTTTTGATAACATTAAGCCAGCTTGAGAAAACTAGATCAACAGGCAAAGTTTTTATTCCGCCCGAAATCTAAAAATTAAATTCCACTTTCGAAACTAGAAATCGTTCACGTTTTTTTGCGCCATTTGCACGTTCGTATTTGGAGAGTGCTAGCTGAGTCACTTTCAGCAGATGAATTTCAATTGAACTCAATAAGTTCATATATACTTAAATGCATCAATGTTTTAAGACTTTTTCCTGAAAAAAATCAGCAAACCTATATAAGAGTCTTGTCTTCACTACATTCATTACTCTTAATAAAAAACTTCATCTACAAAAACTTCAGCCATTTCTATCGAATGAAGTTCCTACAACAGTTCTAACTAAGGTTTTTTCCGTGATCATTTTCATTTTCAATCGCTTCATTTTCAGACATCAACATCAACCAGGTTTTGACATTATCACAACTTAAAAAGGTACAAGATATATCTAATGCGAACACAAAAGGAGGAGCAGTTTGATTAGATACAAGAAAACGATGTCTAGCGGTAACTATCACATGATGCATGAATGTTGAGCGGCCGTGGCCGCTTTGATACGAAGCCCGGCTTTTAACACGAAGGGCTTGGGTTCGAATCCCATCTGCTCGATCACGGTTGGGAGGGTCCCAGTGCCATCCGTCTCGTCAAGATGGGACCGGCAGCGGAAAAAGGGATGCCATCGATCCCCCACGGAAGCCACGCCGAAGATAGTATGGAGTGAAAATTAAACATTCCTAGCCACCTTTGAATTTATAAGTGCCACCCTTTTAAACTATCGCAAAATCCAAAACAGTCGTAAAACAAAAATAAAATTGCAGAATGTAACATGAATTCTCATCATCAAAAATTTACATCAAGGCGCTGAAAACAATCAGTCGAGCCTTCAAAAAAAACATAATAAATGACGAACGGAAACATTTAATATGAATCGGAGTACGATGATAACCATCACATAACATTTCGACGTATTTCCATGTCTTCCATTTTCTTCCAATGTTTTTCGCCCAATCCATGTGATATCACATCATTAAGTTTACGAAAAGTTTTATCGCACAAGTTGCACGTAATGTTTTCGCTGTTACCAGTTACCTGAGAAGATTTCATTCGCAGGTGAGCTGGCTGATTGACATGATCAAGAGTTTCGTTCAGGCTGCGACAGGTAACTTTACAGTATTGACATGCGAACATATTTCCCACACATCGCCAGTTGAGACCATGTTTATCCGTCGCAGTGACACAGCCACTTTTTGCTGTAATTCCCTTAATAGCATTGAAATGTTGCGCTACCTGGAAATGCAAAAATATATTCATACAACCACAACACTTGTATAATTTATATGGCCGCTTCGCAGTCCTCTCCATCGTCTTATGCTTTCCACTCGCGTTGTGCTGATCCAGCGAACTCTTCGACTTGTACTGAAAAACCTTCTGACAGAGTCGACACGTTAAGAACATCAAGTTTGAGTTCTCATTTCGTTGCGCGTTTTCATTTCTTAGCCGCAAATCATCATTGCTTCTATCAGCCTCCGCTGGTCTCAGACGCTTCAAAGGAGGCATCGTCTGAGTGGTCGAGTCAGCTTTTCTTTTAGCCCCAGTTCGCTCTTGCGCCTGTTGTTCGTTTTCATTTCCCCCTTCACTGGGAATTTGTTCACAACACGGCAGCTGACTTTGCTCAACACGAACACATTTAGACACGAAAGCGAAGTTTTTAATCTCAAAAAACTTAGACCTCCTGAGTTCTTCTAAATATTCTGAGGAGAACAGATTGTTTTCCGTCAGCTTCTTCACGTGTTCATAAGATTTTACGTGAGCTTGCAGTTGACTAGTACTTTCACCCGGAAAATCACAGAGCCAGCATCTATATAGATCGCACATCCCGATTCAAATCCAGATGCTGCAAATAGCATCAACAAATTCACTCTCAATACTAAGATAAAACAATCACGTCAAGCATCTGAAAAGCAGATGAATTCATTGACATAAAACCAATGCTATTTTAACCCCAAAAAATCTACTGCATAGCATTCGCGGATCAACAGATCGCATGTCAGAACACTTCATCGCTTAGTCTGAAAAACCTTACAAAAAACCTATATCGCCAAAGACTTCACAAATTTATCCCGATTGATGTTCAACTTGAGTAAAAAAATTCCGAGAAACACAATTGACAGCGGTGAGTAGCATTCAGAAATCTTTATCGAGCGCCATCCAAGCCAAAAAAGATGGGTACCGAAAACAAAAATACCATGAAAAGTTTGAGATCAAGAGTTTTGCAACTCAAAGACTCCTTTTGAAACCCAAAAACTTGCTTCAAAAAAGTTGCATTAAATGGAGAGCAGACGACAAAAAAAGCAGACAACCAATAGTCCGATAATTAAAGTTTTCCCAGAAAAAAATCTGTTAAAAAAATTACTAGCGCCTGGCCAGTATGGAACTCATTATCTTCTCGCTCTTTCAAAAACTTTCAACTTTCAAGCTTTAAAAAAACATGACTTTGAAGCACTTTGAAGTTCATCTCAAATAAAAAAATTTACCTAATTTGAGAAAAAAGGATCAATATTTAATTCCACTGCAATATCTTAAGAATAAAATCTACTTTCGAAACTATGTTTATTCCGTTTTTTGTGCCACTTGCGAAACAAACAATTATTAAAAAAACAGGTCGAAATTTTTTTTGAATGTTGAAAAAAACCAATCGAAGCAAAACTTTCTTATGTCTCGTTAAATGATAACTAGGGGACCAGCTAAAGCTAGAGATAACCGTGATATTTTTGGAATTTGTTATACTGATGCGGAATGAAATGATTATTTTCGAAAATTGGACTTTGCTCAACACCTTATTTTGTTTTTCTACCAAAATAAGTGCTCAAGATAATTTCTAACAAAAAAAGGAGTCAAAACTTTTTTAGGAAAAATTCTTGCAACCGGTTCTTTCGGAATTCATAGAGCAGTTTCTAAGAAAAGTCAATTTCTTTTCTTAAATCAGGTCGTGGCCGCTCAAGCATAAAAACTGAAGGCTAGATTCTCGAGCTTAAAAAGATAACACCACTCGAGATCAAAGATACCTAGACTTCAACTTGGTTTAAAGTGAAGAATTTCAAATTCTGGTTTAGTTTAAATTTAAATCTTAAAAACTTTTCAAGAAACCATTGAACGTCTCGGAAACAAAGATTTGAGATAAAAATATAATTTCATGAAAAAATCTTCAATTTTAAGTCCCACTTGAGACTAGAATGAACAACACTTGCACTTTCAACTACAAGGGAAGTTTCCTTAATCACGAGAAAAGAAAAATCAGTGATGTGGCAAGTAGGCCGATAATCTTTGAGCAGACACTTGAGCCGAAAAAAAATTGACCTCATAACCCATGCGGCACTTCACAAATACAACCAAAAAACGGCAGAGGGGAGCATAAAAAAATCCACAAAAAATTAAAGCCTGGAAAAAAAAGAACTAAAAAGAAAAAACAATCTTTTCACGGGATTCGAACCAACTGCCTTCTCCATGGATCCATCCACCGAGCTGTCTTAGTAATTAACACATCAGTTGGTGCTATATAAATTACAATCTATAATGAATGCGTTCAATGAGCTGATGCAACGCATACTACTCATTTGCTCGTCAATAGACTTTGAGCAACATAAAGATAAACAGAAAAAGAAAACAAAAATTGAATACAAACATGCAGCGTAAATATGATCATATGACAGATCAACAAACAAATAAAAATAGATCAATAACAACGTACAGTGACTTTTCCCTCCTTATTTCTCCTTCTCTTTTTCTTAGCTCTGATCTTCGTAGCTCCATTGCTATGTCTTCAACGAGTAACACAGGCTGCAGTTCTCTTTAGATTAACAGATCTAATGCTCGCTTGTCTAAGTCGCTTTTAAAAAGGCCCGTCATTAATGAAATCATCAAAGGTCGAGCCTATTTTTCGTTAATTCTCTGCTTCTTTTTGTCCTATTTGTACTGTTTATCGCGAGTGTTGTGTGCCATGGTGCTCTTCTCTTTGTTCATGTGTTTCTCCTTGTTGCTCTTCTGCTCCATGCTGTGCTTCTTGTACTTCTCGCGGCTGATTGACCTCCTCTACTTTCACTTCGGCCAGCAGACCATCTGCTGCTGGTCTATTCACTCTACTCACTACACCTGTAGAGACACAATTTCCATTCCGTTCCAATTCGAAGAAATTCGATCGACTCAGTGATTCGAGGTACTCGGGGCAAAACAAGTTATGAGCAACCAGATTTTTCACATGCTCCAATGTCTTCAGATGAGCCTGAAGCTCAGTCTCATCGTGTCCTGGGAAATCACACAGCCAGCAAATAAACAAATTCATAGCTTCTTTACACTAAATCAAAGTCGACAGCTATTTCAAATTCAGCCGCCAGCAAAGACACAAAGATCTGAAATCAACACCGATATCTTTAAACAATATAACCAACTGCTTCAAATGATGCAAGGCATCATTAAACACAGAGGCGAAGCGGAGTTTCGCGGCACTTGCGATACAACACAAACATATACAAAACATATGTAGAAAAAATTATAAAAATACTGGTAAAATTAGGTATACCAAAATTTTCGCTTATCTCGATAAAAGAAAACTAGGGGCGTCGCTGAAGCTGGAGGTACGCGTCTGATATTATTGAATTTGTTATACTAATGCGGGATGAAATGCGTAACTTCAACAACTGGACTTAACAATTTCTCAAGGACAACATTTTTCTGACAAAAAATTAGGGAGTCACCGCTTCTGCAGAAAAACTCTTGCAACGGGTTCTTTCGATTAAACTCTTCATCTCAGTTTTTTTAGGGTACATTCTAAGAACAGTCAAAAACTTTCTAACAAACGGTCCAAAGTTATACAAAACGTGCTTTTCCGAAATCCATAACTTTTTTCTGCAAAAAAATTTCGTGGCTTTTTAAGGGTTTGAAAAAATTGAAAAAGTTATAAAAAAACGTCATTTCTTGGAGACCAGAAAGATTTGAGCACTTATATTTGGAGGTCAGATTTAAAACCCATCCTGAAAGTACCCTTACACCAACACACCATTGGGTAAAAAAATCATATTTTGTAAGTATTTTTTTAATCTATTTTTTTTTTGAGAAAAAAGATTGGAAAAATCATATAAGAACGCCTAATCTGGGAAAGCAATAGGTGTTGAGCAGCAAGATTTGGATGTCGGATTTGCAACCCCAGAGTGTACCCTAATAGCAATCCAGCACAGTGTTGATAATTTTAAGTTTTCTTACAGAGTTATTTTAAAATTTTGAAAAACCATAAAATAACGCATACCTCGAAAACCTAAAGGATTTGATCCGTCATATTTGGACGACAGAACTGCAACACATGAGTTTACTTTGGAAGCACCCCACCATATGGTTAAGAATTGCAATTTAGTCAATTTAACAATGAAACTAAAAGCTTTAAAAAATTGCATTGCAATAGAAGAAAAAAAACTGTAGTTTAAGCAATCGCGCTTCATAAGATGCATGGTTAAAAAATGGCCTTGGAAATTTTATTAAAACATGAGAACATAGGGACTTCTTAAACATGTGTCAATAGAAACGCCAAAAAAAATAATGTATAGTTGTATAGATAGATAACACAGCGGCGTAGCTTGGTTCGCAAACACAAAGAATGAAATCAACAAAAAGGCTCCGAAAAGCAATAAAAAAACAAATATAAAAGAAAGAAGCAATGAAAAACGGCACATCCGAAAAAATAACGGGATTCAAGTTGCAGCTCAAAGTTATCAGAGAACTGTGATAACCACTCCGCCAGTGCCAACAGCGATGAATGTGCATGAATGAGCGGACACAGATCATGCTATTTCAAATCACGAAATACAAAATAATAGTCATTACCACAAATGTACAAGAAACTGATCGAGCTGCGTCGCAAAAAATGAGCTGGCAACATAACAGAAGCGTAACTTGCATTAAAGCATATTAAAACTAAAGCAAACAAGAAACATTTAAAGAAAATTAAGCTGGAAAATACTTTAAAAAAAGTCAAATATTCATACCTTTGTCTGGGAAAACATTTCATAACAACATTAGCACAGAGGCGAAGCAGAGTTTCGCACAGATTCGGATACAAAAAAGAAAGAGTCTGATTAAAATCAACTAAAAATATCGCTTTTGTTAACAAACATTGCAAATAACCCAAAATATCCGGAACTGTCTGAACCATTAGAAACTTCACAAGGAGCGTTCAGAAGGCTAGAATAAAGTCAATATTTTTTTTAAAAAAAGTCTTTTCCGCGCGGATCCACAGAAACAATAAATAAGCAGACAGACAATAATCTAAACTAGCCGAAAATTTTCAGGTGGCAAAAAAACGTCTCGACTGTAATCGATTACCTGGGCTTTGTCGTCAAGCATGGGTGCTGCAGTAACTTGAAAGAAAGCTGAACCTTCAGAAAAGTTAGGGCTATGGGAACGAAGCCGACAAAAGTAAACAGACGGACGACAGTCCAAAAAAAACACCAGTTTGCAAAAAGCAGGTACCGGCCGGAATCGAACCACAATCTTTTGCCGTCCCAAGCAGAAGTACCCTTCCCCTCGGAGCACAAACATGAATTAAACTTTTCTCGGTCATTAAACGACGCAAAAAGAAGGTATTTTTTGAGAACAAAACTTTTCTCTTTGATACCTGTTTTTCTTTCTTTCAAATCGAACTTGACAAAAAATTTGAAAATCAATAAAATCAATTTTAAGGATAATCCCATCACCTATAGATATTTTGAAAAAGCCAATGATTTCAAGGTGAACCGAAAACCTCCAAATACCACCCTAAATCTTCTTCGATTTGAACAAATTTTTATCGACAGTTTTTTTAGCCCTTTTATAAACTTAACCTAATGAAGCAAATTGAAAAGTCGATAATTAATTTGTTTGAGCGGGGAAATAAAGAAAAAAAAACACTTTTGAAACTAACAATCGACGTTTCTTTTAGTCCAATTTACGCCGGCTAATGAAGCGAGTAATTTTTGTTCCATGTAGCAATTAATTTGAAAAAATAAGATGAAAGTCAAATGATCAAGTAAATTTTAGCGTGAACAAATAGAATTACTTGAGTTAGCCAATCGGAGATTGGAAAAGAGAAATGAACGCAAGTCAACATTAAAAAATAGATACCTTTTAAGCTCTTTGAATTTCTAGAACAATTCATGACTGGCGCTTTTTTGATAATATAAACCCAACTTGGGAAAACTGGATATAGAAGGGTATTTTTTTTGGTTAAATTCAACAAATTTTAAAAAAACGCTCAAAAAATGAATTTTTTGAGGACGATTAAATTTTTTTGGGCACCACAGATGCAAAAAAAAGATGGGCACCGCTAATGCAGGGGAGCTTCCCACTACCCGTTATTTCCATTGAACCCACAATCTCAGGTTTAGGAACTTAGTTTTTGAGAAAAATTCGAGGGCCATAATTTTATGTGCAAAAAAAGTTTGGGCATAACCGCTTATTGAATGGAGTTTTCAACTCCGTTCTATTCATTTAAACCTAAATATCAGATTTGGTAGGTTAGTTTCCGAGAAAACGGAAAAAATATCGATGAAATATTCCCTCCACAGACGTTTTCGAAGGCTGTAGACAAAAAGGAAAGCAAAAAAAGACCAGGGGGAGTATGCAGGCACACAAAAGTATAGGCATTCTTTCTATGTATACCCTTTTTTGAAACTCGGTAGAAAGGCTTTAGGGAGAAAATTTTGCAAGAAGTATTTAAAATTTACCAACGAGTCTCAAAAATAATGAAATTAAAAACCCTTGCACTTTCATGATACCTGTTTTCATCAAACAGGAATTCTACGCAAACACGCCGAGCAAGATATTAAATAGCTGTCTGGTTCTGAAAAAAAACTTGTTTTTCTTTTAACTGAGGTCAATATAATTTCAATAACTTTAACCGAGAACATTTAATTGATTAATATTTGTTGTACAATTTGTGATAAACTAAATTTAGAGTGCATAAATAATGGAAAGTGGCAGCAATAATTTACTAATACTAACTGATTGTGAGGCGAAAAGGACAGCATGATGCGAAAAAAACTGATTAGCAAGAAACAGAAATGAGGACAGAGACAAAAGTACAAATAGTGAGAGAGTATAATGAGGATGAGTCTCTCACTGATGCGCCTGGTTCGATTAGATGACTGCACGGGGGCTTATTCAAGAGTAAGTAAGTAGAACATGAATGGTAAGTAGCTTGCAAATGAGGAGATTTAGAGTAAGAGTGGACAGTGGACCGGTAGATAGAAGAGAAGAAAAGAGAGATGACGTCATGTCCACTGATCAACAAAAGTGTGTGGTGAATATTGGCTCGTTGTGTTGTCGTTCACATTCTGTCAAACAATGAAGAAGTCTTCTTGAGGGTGTCGATTCCAGACGAGATTGCAGCGAATGTGGCTGGTGGGGGAGGGGGGTTAAGGGGACAGACACCACAGGGAGAAGAAGCAGACGCATTAGATATAGAAATGGATATGGGAGGGATGAATTGGTGTTGCTGCTGCTGTGGATGATACTGCAGTTGTTGCATGTGTTGTAGCGACACCTGCTGTTGATTCGTTCCACCCGTCACTCCTTGTTGCATGTTAGCTGCGGAGTAGGTCATCTGGTTAGGGAACCCCCCGCTAACACCACTTGCAATTGTCTCCACTCCCGATTGACTGTTAAACTGGTTGTTCGTGTTTTGAACAGGAAAAGTTCCATTGTGGTCGGCAGGAGGAAATCCCATTCCAAATGAACCAGCACTCTGCAGCTGCCCTCCTGCTTTCATTACCGCCATCATTGACATGTTGGGTCCTTGTTGTGCTCCTGAAGAGTAGTCGAATGCCTGCTGTTGGTGAGTTGAATTTGGATTGTGTTGGAGCTGTTGGAATGTGTTGCTATTCGGGCTCCCTGTTGCTGTCATCTGTTGCATGCGAAAATTTTGAAACTGTGATTGCAATTGCTGTGGAATGTTACAAGGATATTGTTGTTGTGGCACTTGATTGGCCACTTGGAATGTGATGTTGGCGGCCCCTGAGAAATTGCTCTTCTGCTGCAACAGATTGCTATTCACTGACCAGTTGTAGTCCGGTAGATAAGTCTAAACAGAACACCCATAATTTTGCACCACAGATTGTTATCTCGAACAAACCAAATTACGATGAGTTATCAAGTATGGTTTCACGAGAAGATTTGTGAAACCAAATCGGAACTTCCTTCAAATTTTAGCTTACCGCTTATTATACTCTTTCTATTTACCATTGAGATACAAAAAGACCTTCAGTTTTGCTAACTTAGAATAGAATAACTTCGACTTTAAAGTTTCACGTCTCAATACATCTCACAATGAAATCAAATAAGAAATTGAAAACTGAATTTCAAAAGTTGAAAGTGAAAAAATCTGTTTCAATAACATAGCTCTAGAAATTGTTTTCTCCAAGCGGAATATTTAGACTCTTGGGTTAAATCGAGAACTAACTTCATGACTGTTCCCGACATTTTACGAAATGTACAATTCCTGTTTTTGATTGTAAAAGCTATGCATCAATCCTATGTCAGTCCGAATTTCGTTAACTCCATTTTAACCATAACTTTTGCGAGCTCTTTCAAACATCCATTTTACCGATTACTCAAATTTTGTGAATTCTTTTAAATGTTTTTTTTTTGTGAATTCATCCAATTTCTTTTTCCAATTTAAAATATAGTTAACAGACAATTGGAAAACAGTCAATGAACGCAAAAACAAAACAGAAGAAAACTGACTTTTTTTTTAAATCCCTAACTTCAAACTTCGAAGAAAAAATTAGATTGCCTTTAAGCATCTTTGACTCAGAACAATTCATGATTGGCACTTTTTGACACAGAGGCGAAGCTTCGCTTCTCGAACACTATCGAGTACACGACAAAAAGCAGCTCTAGAAATTGCAATAAAAAAAAAGAAATGAGCCTCGAATTAACAAAAATTCGGCTAGGTCTAGAATCCGGTCTGCTGCAATTAAGACATTTTGAGTCCCACGCAATAACCACTCAGCCACGCACGCTCAAACACCGATAAACACTAGTCACGAATAAAGCAGCTATATATGCAAATACATTGCCAATGCCATTCAGCAAAAAAGGCACCAAATATAAATAGACAAAATTTTGCATGTAATAATTTGGAATATAATAAACTGAAGGCATCTACACTGATTTTGCATGTATCAAATTGCAAAGCATAAAACTACATTATGTACAAAATAAGCTTTACAAAAAATTGCGAGAAATTTTGAGTTACAAAGATTTCTGAAATCGAGTTTTCATTATTGTTATGTTCTTTGAAACAAATAGCTTTTTTTCGGTTCATTTGATAAATTAAAAATGCACCAACTGTGTTAACTTATTACTATTCGAATGCTATCAAAAAGCTGTAAGGGTGCCCGAAAAAAAAAAGTTCTTGATAATACACCAAGCTGACCTTAGTACAAAAAACGAAGGTTCGTAATATTTATTAGACTAAGCTGACTCCAGTGGAAATTGTCTTCTTTTTAACAAAAGAACTGATTTTGAAAGGAAATCAAAAGTCAAAGTTTGAAAAAACACGTAATCACATTAGAGCCTGACTAAATTTCAAGACTTTTCCTGAACAAAAAAAAATCATCAAAACTTAAGTAAGACTCTGAACTACGTTCATCGAATCTTAATCAATTTCTTCAAAATCCAAAACAAAGATTTGTTTATTATAATGCTGAAAATTGCGTTACATCACACAATCCTCTAAAACTGAACTAAATAAACGACTATTCAGAAACTAAAATTTTATCAGATCAACAAGGCTTTCCTTGGATAAATTTACACCCTAATTTTTTTTTGAATATTATAACTCTTTAATTTGAAACAACATCAGTTGTGTTTAACAGGTCAGAAACAAATTTGACACAAACAAAAACTAAAAACACGAAAATTAAAAAACATATGTTAAACACAGAGGCGAAGCGGAGCTTCGCACCACTTGCGATGCAACACAATTATAAAAAGCAGTCGAAAAAAAATAAAAAATCTTGATAAACTAGGTGACAAAAAACTTTCGATAAAAGACACCTAGGGCTCAGCTAAAGCTGGAGGTAAGTATTTAGTATTGTTGATTTTGTTCTACTAATGTGGGACTAAATGCGTAATTTCAAAAATGAGACTTTGCTCAAAACCTCAGTTTCGCAAAAAAGTCAGGAAAATTTTTAAGAATTTGGAATTTTCCTAAACACCTAGCCTTTCTTTTACAAAAAAAATAAGGAGCAGCCGCTTCTGCAAGAAAAATTCACACAACCACTTCCGTTTGAAAATTTCATCTCAGATTTGATAGGGTAGTTTTTGAAAATCATTAAGTTTTTTCTGCTAAAAGCAGGTCGTGGCCGCCGGTAAAGTAGCAAAAATTACCCAAACCGTGTTTCTCGATTGAACACTTAACCTTAGATTGGCAAGTTATTTTCGAGTCGCGTGAAAAAATTCCAAAAACGGTCCAATTTTCATAACTTTCACATGTTTAAAGGCCATAAGTTTTTTTCTAGCAGAAACTGCGCGTAGCAAAAAATAAAATTAAGCATCCAACAACCCGTTGGGTCGAATAAACCTATAATATCAGTTTTGGCAGGATAGTAATCAAGAAAAGACCAAAAAACGGTCAGCAAATCAGAGAGCTGACATTTCCGAGAATCATATTTTTAGTTTCAAAAAAATTGGGCGTAAACGCTTATGTAGAAACGATTCAACCGATCTGTTATTTCGATTGAGCCCAAAAATCTAGGTTTGGCACGGCAGTTCTCGAGAAAAGTTTCAAAAAATGATCAAAATATCCAAGATTTGACTGTTCCGAGGGCCATAATATATTTTGAAAGAAAATTTGGGCGCAAAAGAGCTTCGCACATCCTGCATTTCGGATTGAACCCAAGATCCAGATATAGATGGGTATTTTTTTGGTTAAATTCAACAAATTTTAAAAAACGCTCAAAAATTGAATATTTGAGGACGATTAAATTTTTTTGGGCACCACAGATGCAAAAAAAAGATGGGCACCGCTAATGCAGGGGAGCTTCCCACTACCCGTTATTTCCATTGAACCCACAATCTCAGGTTTAGGAACTTAGTTTTTGAGAAAAATTCGAGGGCCATAATTTTATGTGCAAAAAAAGTTTGGGCATAACCGCTTATTGAATGGAGTTTTCAACTCCGTTCTATTCATTTAAACCTAAATATCAGATTTGGTAGGTTAGTTTCCGAGAAAACGGAAAAAATATCGATGAAATATTCCCTCCACAGACGTTTTCGAAGGCTGTAGACAAAAAGGAAAGCAAAAAAAGACCAGGGGGAGTATGCAGGCACACAAAAGTATAGGCATTCTTTCTATGTATACCCTTTTTTGAAACTCGGTAGAAAGGCTTTAGGGAGAAAATTTTGCAAGAAGTATTTAAAATTTACCAACGAGTCTCAAAAATAATGAAATTAAAAACCCTTGCACTTTCATGATACCTGTTTTCATCAAACAGGAATTCTACGCAAACACGCCGAGCAAGACATTTGAAATTCAAATTAGCAACTGGATAAAAAAGAAAGAAGGGAGAACAAGGCCGATAATCTTTGAGCAGACACCAGTAGAGCCGACAAAAACTTACTATGTAAAGAAACTTGACAAGTAACTAGTACTCAGTCAGTAGTTAAATTTGAACATTTTTAAAAATTGACTATGTTTGGTTGCTGCGGAACTGAATGATGCAGAATTAAATGCTGCAGAAAAGATTCAACTGATTTTGTTAAACTAAATCTTTAACTAGAAAAAAAGTCTATACTCCAGTTTGATAACGCTTCGTTATCGCAAGCGTAACTACAAGACAGTCGAAGCTGTGCTTCGCAAACACTAGCGAAAAAGCAGCTCTATAAATTACCATAAAAAAGTAGAAATAAGCCTGGAATAAAAAAAACTGCCACCCGACGGATTCGAACCTTCGACCTCGAGTTTCACACCTTATTATCTCAGCCACAGAAGCTTAACAATCGGCAAAATCTAGCCATAAATAAAGCAGACAACAGATACTATGAAATTTCTAATGCTACAGGTCGTGATTATCGCAACATTCCAACACTTTTATTTGCGAGTTAGGTTGAACAAAAATACCGTTCATACTAAAACACCACTCTCGCAAGTGTAAGGCGGTGTTTTACAAAGAGGCAAAGCTGCACTTCGCAAACACGAGTGATAAAGCGGCAAAGGTTCAGAAGCCTTAAAATGCACAAAAACTCAAATTTTGCATGTAATAATTTAAAATGTAATAGACTCAAGGCAACCACACTATCTGTGCATGTAATAAATTAGGTATTAAACCAAATTGCGTATAACTTCTGCATATCAAAAATCAGCTTTTTCGGTTCATTTGACGATTTAAAAAAAGCAACAGCTGTGTTAACTTATTACTTATCTAATGTCAAACAAATGTAACACAAAGGCGAAGCTGCGTTTCGCAACCACTAGCGAGAATACGCCAAAAAGCAACTGTATAAAGTGCAAAAGGAAAAAGCAGAAATAAGCCTCGGATTAGTAACAAAACAAAATGGCTATGTCTCGGATTAAAACCTACGACCTACTGCGACCTAGAGATAATGAGTCTCATGCACTAACCACTCAGCCACGGACCTTTAATTAATTACAAACACTAGTCACAAATAAAGCAGAGAACAGATGATATGCAATTTCCAATGCTACAGAGAAATTTCCATATAAATGAACACTTTCAATGAACACTTTTTTGCGACTTAGATTGGAAAAAAAAGTTGCATCGTACTATCACACTACGTTCCGATCGCGCAAAAACAAACTTTAATGAGTGCTTTTGAAACACCTGTTTTTCTCGCAAACATTGCTTGTAGGTTAAAGAATGTTCTTCTCACCAGGTAAATAGCTTGAAAGTAGTATTGCACAAGCGACAGTAGAAGTGCCAACAGGCTTTTGCTCTCCTCGAGACTGTGTTCGACCTGAAACAAGCAACTCTGTTCACAGCACAATGACTACCCCATTCCACAACATGGGTAAGTTCTCACATAGCTTCAAGCAATAGACAAAAAGCAGTTGGAAGAGTTTTACCTAACTTATGGAACTGAAAAATATATCTTGAAAATTTTCCTTTTTTCTAACAATATGTAGCTTATGTTAAGGTCACCGAGATTTGAGGTCAAGATTTATTCACATCTTTTGAAGTTTTTGCACGTTAGACTTTTGCAGCCTAAATAACTGAAGCTTCACAAGAATGCAGTCAAAAGATGTTTGAGAAAAAAGGAAGGCGGTTGAATGAGGTAGTGGATGGTGACCTTGAAGAAATAACTGGTGATATCTCTATCAGACGAGGACAAGAGTAGGGCCAGTGAGTTCACTCTCTCTGGAATAGTCTCTGCCAGCAGTCTCTTCAAGTCAGACGCTACCCCTGTCTCTAAACACTGCTGCTGTTGATGATGTTGCTGCTGCAGCTGGCCTCCCATTGCGAGGGAGATCAGCTGATGTGATTTGTCATTGACGAGAGAGTGGATTTTGGACACCTCTTCCATGAAGAACTGCCAACAGTCAATTAACCAATACCACAAAGCGATAATAGATCGAAAAAGCAATTATGTGAATAACTTAAACCTAAAACAGTTGGAAATATTTTTTGTTTTGGCCAACAAATTTTGACGTCAAAAACTGATTTATTTCCGTCAAATTTACCAAAAACTATCGTTTTGTCTGATTAATAATTCAAGATGTCATTAGATTTCAATAACATCAGCGCGTTGGTATTGAACATAAGCAACAGGCCACCTTTTGCCCTGACCCGTGACGGTATTATTTTAGGCGCGAACTTGCTACTCGGAAAGACTTGTCTTCGACACATCTATCTACATCTGCTAGAGTATGTGTATGAAAGGAGTGATGTCTCTCTCGTGTGTGTGTGTGTGTGCGTGCGTGTTGAGATGATGCACCTGTATTTGAGTGAACAGGTCCTGTGGGGACTTGAGGGGTCCCTGACTGTTAGTGAAGAGGTAGAGGGCGAATGCCATGCTGCACAGGTTCCCACACCGCTTCATCACATCCGAACAGCTGCTCAAATCTGCCGTCTGTTGAGGGGGAGAAGAGGAAGATGAGTGGGGATTGGGGCTGTTGAGTTGGACAGGGAGGAGTGCCTCTGACTGCAGATAAGAGTGGAGGATGTTCACTTGGTTCTCCACAACAGACGCCACCCGCTTCATCTCCAGTCCCAGTCTGCGCACTCTCGATAATCCCTACACACAACACAACACACTGAACAACAATCCACACTTGCTCACAGGACAACACAAATATAAACCTTAGACTAGACCATTGAACTTTTTACTAGTGAGCTTTCGATAGTCAAATTTATTGAATGCACCAGAGAACACATGAAAAAGGTGTGAAAATAATACCATTGATGCTTGATCTACTGCTAAACAGTGATATAGCAGCAGTTGAGTGTTGTTTGATGCTTCTCATTCTCACTCACCAAGTAGGATGTGGGAGGCATGGTTGTGAACAGTTGCAGTGTTTGAGGAGAGTCCTGCTGTGCCAGCTGTGCGGCAGCGGTGTCCTCGGAGGTGGTCGTAGCTGTGGCTGTGGCCACTACCTCGTGCATGAGGGAAGAGAAGTGGTGCATGTGTGAGTTCCACACCTCCGTGAACACTGCCAGGTTCTCATTGGCTATCTTGCTGCTGGGGTAGAGAGCCGCAGTCTGTGCACTCAGCAGCAGCTGGTGGGAGAAGAAGCCAATGCACACTCCACACCACTCCATCCGCACCCTCTGTCTTGTACTCTCACACAACACACTCCTCAACAGTCCGCACAACTACAACAACACATATCACTTCGGAGTCCCTCCACTCCCTACATAACACAGACGGAGCTCCCCTCGCCAATGGAGAAACCGCAGTTAATAAGCTTCCTTAATTGTGAACATGTATTCAGGATGCGCAGCAATACTATCAGAAAGCAGGCGGCGAATCTCAACACCATCTCATCTATCTGCATCATTCAAATCCCCGCCCGTTTCGTATTTGATATGCAAAATACAGGTCATGACGTTTTCACCAAGTGACAAGAAAACTAAATTATAGGAAGTTGCTGGAAAACAATTAACAAAAACTAGAAGACTAAAAGCGGTTAATATTTATGATTCATCAAAATTTACAAGACAAACAGTTCATACGTACGTTTTGATATTGGTCTGCGTACATTTGGAACTTGGTTGACTCCTTCTCTACAGCCGAGATGCTCTGGTTGGCTGCAGCTGATGGGCCGTCGCCGCCCCTGCCAGCAGCACCTGTGTTGTTTGAGGATGATGAAGAAGAGGAGCCGGATGCAGCCTGTTTGAAGAAGGAGAGCGAGTGTTGCATCTGCTCCGTCTGGCTGGTGAGACAGAGAGCACTCTGGTTCAGCACTGTACTGTGCAGAGTCTTCACCAGATCGTCCAACTCGGCCGAGAACCTCTGCAATAGCTTCTCCACGTCCCCTCCTCCTCCTTCCATTTCAGTCTTAAACATAGCCAACAGACAGTTGGAAAAATGTCAATGAACTCACACAGAAAAAAAACAGCTTTTTCAAACATTTTTCAATTTTCGAAGATTTAAGCAAAATTTAAAGTTCGAACCTTTTGAATTTCAAGAATCTTTCATGATTGAAACTTTATTCAAAAATTGATCCAAATTGAGAAAACTAGATCAATAGGAAAATTTTTGGTTTACCTGACAATCTAATAATTAATTCCACTTCCGAAATTGGAATTTTTTCACGTTAATTGTTTTTCGCGCCTTTTCCGTTACATATTTAGAGACCATAATTTACCTTTCTCTCAACAAATGGATATAAAATGAATAAATGAAAAATCAAACTACAAAAAGTTAAAATTGAACGTCATCAACTTTTCAGACATTTTCGTGAAAAAAAACAGACGACTTCAATAAAAGTCTGAACACGGCTCATCGACACTTAAAAAGTGACAATATGTCGATTTCACAGCTCGAATTTTCGGTTTCCGTTTCAGATTCAGTTTATCTATTCAAAAAAAACTTGAACTAGTATTACTCCTACACAAAGGCGAAGCAGAGCTTCGCATCACTTGCCATACCACAAAAATAGCATTGCAAGCTAGCAGCCAGGAAAGGAAAGGAATCAACTAAATCCAAAGAAACGGCATAATTTTCAAAAAAAAAACACAATTAAAAAACTTCTAAATTTGTCTGGAAGGATGTTCAAATTGCGGAAAACACTTCCAGATACACATTAGACGGCGTTTGATGAAAATTTTAAAATATTCGAGCGAAAATAAATTGTTGCTATGAAAAAAATTTTATAATTCTATTCTGATATTTTTAATGTGTTGTGCGATTCGGAGGAAAGCATACTAACTACGTTCCCTCGACAACCCAAAATTAAGTTTAAAAGCCGATAAAAAGTATGCCGATAAAAGCGGAAATCATTCACCCCGAAAAAATTTCTAAGCCAAAAAAAATTTACAAGAGTAACTAAAAGGAAAATATACGAAGTCAAAGTTAGTGAAACTAAAAATTGAGGGAAGAAATGAAAACAGGACAAGCAACTACACTGAAAACTGCATATAGCAAAAAATTCTAAGATGTGGTGACTAAGTCGAGAAAACAAAAGCAGGCAAATTATAAGCCGCCAATTTTTTTCCGTTTAAACGCAATAATTCACGTTTGAAAAAAAACAGGTCGTGGTCAGATTCGAACCCAGGATCTTTGCCGCCCCAGGCGTATTCGTTACCTCCAGACTAAGCGTGCATTTGACGCTTGGAAATTAGAATTCATTACGAACCGAGATACCAAGTGATTCAACTGACGCTGTAAAACAAGTTGTTAACCCGAAAAAAGTCTATATTCCGATTTGATAATGCTTGCTTATCGCTAACGTAATAACTTTCAAATGATCATTATTCGAGTTGGAAGCGTTTGTAAAATATTTCATAGTCAAGCTTAAAAAATCGAGCTAAGCTACACGCTGGTAAAAAAAATATGCTACATCCTATAAACTTTACATTGGAGAAGGTAATCAGATCGAATTGCAATAAGATGTTACAAAAAAGAGCAGCTCTTGTGCACCAGGTTAGGGTTCCGATGGAAAGAATTTTGGGATCAAGTTAACATCCTTCCCCCTTCCCCTTCAACTCAACTCAACTATGGGGGAGGATGTTAACTGGGTCCGAATTTTGTATAGCAAGGGTAGTCAGTCATTTTATTCCGCTAAGTATATCGTTATTGATTTTGAAGCAAGTCGGTTCAAAAAAAATTAGCATGCATGAAGAATTAGTTGACCCCAACGGGATTAAAATTCCAACATAGCTCCTATCATCTACACAGAGGCGAAGTTGCAAATCCGGAAACACAAGTGAGAAAGCGGCAAGAGGGGAGCTTTAAAAAGCAAAAAACAAAACAAAATGGTCACTTGCACAAATTTCGGATGAAACAATTTACACAGAGGTGAAGCTGCGCTTTGCAAACACTAGCGAGAACAAGACAAAAAGCAGCTCTAGAGTTCTATAAAGTGTAATAAATAAAGTAAAAATAAGCCTATACTAATTTATAAACATATCTTCAACATCTCTTAATATCTAAAAATTACCGACTATTTCAGGAGCAGATTTCATCAGTCAAGTCAACAAAGAGCATCTTAGCTTTTTAGAAATCCCTAAAAACCAATAAACTTTCAAAATGCGGTTCTTGCAAGGAGGGGAGTATGAGTAGCAGGTAACTTGTTTGATCAGCCAACTGTAGTTGATAATGTCAGCAGCCCACTCTAATTGAGTTGAGAGAATGAGTAAGGGTTTCATGAAAGGAGTGGGCCGTGGTGTATAGTGTGCTGTGGTGTCTAACCGAGAATGTGTGGCAGATGTAGAGAATGTGGTCCAGTGCATTGAATATGTGGCTCTTCTCCTCCTCTGGCACCGACATGGCCACCTGACTTGCAGCAGTGTTAGAGTTGGCGGCAGTTGAAGTAGTGTTAGTATTGTAGTGAGTAGTCGCAGTAGAAGAGGAAGAGGAAGGGGAGAAGAGAGAGTGCAACTCACTCCTCACTGCACAGATGAGCTCCCTCACTCTCTTCACACTCCACTCACTCATGCTCTCACTCGCCACACTATCACACATCAGGACCTACATAAACAACAACAACAACAACAACATCATCATCATTTACATCATTCACAACTATTCTTTTACCCCTCACCTCCACTCCCTCATCTCTAATAACTGAACAAAAGGTATGGCTCTGGTACAATGGCAGGCGATAGAGTTTAAGAAGCCCAGCAAATTAATAATAATACTAATAAATTGTTTTCATATCAGAGATTATTCAACAGACATTTATCAATTTACATAATTCTGATATGCAAGGACATCAAAAAGCCGATAGGCCTAGTCTGGTGATGCCTTAATTAATCAGTACAATTTCTAAGAAGTACCAAGATTTTAACTACTATTAGTTGTCCATACCTTACAACCCCCTCTTTTAGAAAAAAGATCTATCATTTCTTTATTATTTGTGATGTATAAATCGCAAAAATCATGGAAAAAAGTGTTTAATTGACTATCCTTGCACCTATTCTTTTCGGGCTTTTACTAGTGAAATTATTCGATGGTTTGATTTTTTAAACTCTTCGATGTTTCAATAACTCAATCTCCGAGTCCAAAAATGAGTTTTTTAGGAATTCAGTTTTTAAATCTTTCCGTAAAAGATAAACTTAAGTTTTGAATATCTAGTGTATGTGCAATTCTTTCACTGAGCATATCTTGTAGGTTTCTTGAAAAAATGTTACTTACTGATTTCTCCGGTTTTCTTAAAAAATTCTCAGAATTTGGTTTTGTTTCATTTCAAGTTTTTGTAGTGATGTTGTTTTTAGCTGTACCGTACAATATAACCCCATATTGCAGTATTGGCTGAATATAACTGAAATAGGTTTTAATTAGTGCTGTCGTTAGTACGTCAAGAAATCGGAGGAGCAAGCCATAAAAATTATTCATTTTTGCTGAAGAAAAAGTTAATAAGAAATTTGAAATCTAATTCCAAGTCCATGTGAATGCCCAAACGTATATTATAAAGGCACTTTTTAACATCAACGGTTCCTACGTCTATTTTGTCTATTCCTATGACTATTTTTCTTTTAAAACTTATGTTTATTGTTGTGTCTAGGTTCTGAGTAAGCTTATTGATTTTCATCCAATTTCCTATTTTTGATAAATCCTCACTATATTGATGTAAGTTTTGTTCTTTAAGCTTCACTGCTGTATTATCAGCGTATAAATATGTGTTCACTGAGTTTGTAACTGTTGGAAAATCAATTATCATTAAAATGAACAGTACTGGCCCGAGCACTGATCCATGTGGAAGTCCACAGTAAATGCTTTTCAGTTTCGACATTTTGGAGCCTATTTTGACTACTTGTGATCTATTTTTCAAATATGATTTCAACAATGCCTGTATGGGAGCTCGTAGTTCGCAGTTTTCAGGTTTTTGTAGTAGTGTATCATGTGAAACTGTATTGAACGCTTTTTTCAGATCTATGAAAACTGCATGTGTTACATTAGGGTTCAATTCCCAATCATTTCGGGTGTCTTCCAAGAAGTTTACCACCGACGCATCTATTGTAGATAATTTAGGTCTGACCCAAATTGGTTTTAATTAAAATACCATATTTATCTAAGAAATCAATAATGCGTTTATGGAGTAACTTTTCGAAAATTTTTCTAAAAATCTGGTAAAAGAGATTTTGGTCTATAATTATCTGGATCTTTTTTTGTTCTATTTTTATCAATTGGCATTACTATGGCTTCTTTAGGACAGTCTGGAAAAACATTTTTTTTCTAAAAATTTGGTTATTAATTTTGTCAGGTTTTAATCATTGCATTTCAATCTTTTTTATGACAAAATTATTTAACCCAAAAAAATCACAACTGTCTTTTGTATTAAAACAAGCGATGAGATTGATTATTCGCTTGTTTTCATGAGACAAAAACTATTAAAAAATCGCTTTTGATGAAGTTTTTGACAAATTCTCCAACAAAAAACGTTCTAGCCCAAATCCGATTTGATCCAGTCAGTGAAATCTAAACTTTTTTTCTTCTACCAGTGAACTTGGTTTATTCACATGAACCGCTTATAGTAAGAATTGGCATAGGAAATAACTAGGCTAGGACAAACATTTTTGTATCTTCATGTCTAAACTTGGAAAACAAAACGTTGCACCACAACAGTGATACTTCTGAGTGATGCTGGAGATTAAAACGATGCCTCAATGTTTTTAAGCGTGATCTAACATGAGGCTATGTACTGACCTGTACTTGAGTTAACAGTTGCTGCACAGACTGCTGTTTATTACTTGCACTGCTCTGGCAGCACCTCTCCTCGCCTGCGACATTTTGATCTTGAGTGCAGCTGCAGCAGCAGTCACCGTTGTGCCCCTGGCTGCGACACATACAGCCCTCTAGTGCCTGTAGCCCGAGTGCGTGATGGAATGAGCGCAGTGTGGTGTGGAGTAGGTGGTAGACGGAGTCTCTGGTCTTCTGGGCTGAGTTGCACTCGGGGTGTCTGAGGAGTGTCTTGCTACCCGTCAGCAACATCATCGTACCCTTCTCAAGCACTGCACGTGTACTACTCAATTTGCAACTACAGCATTCCATCAGCAGGTCCTAGAAATTACACAAATCCCGCGAATATACCAACCGGTGCCAGGCACAAATCAAAAACCACTCTTTCAAGTAGCCGTAATCTTTCCCACAGTAGACTAAATAAACCACTGCGGATAGCAAACCTTATCAAGCACTCGATTCGGATCGACGATGCAATATCCACTTGACACGCTATTTGAGAATATAATTCTCTCAAATGTGGAAAAACTCTAAAATCATACCTTTGCCCAAACCAAACAAAGATTTAAAGTTATCAACATCATGCAGGCTAAATACCAAACATCAACAAGGTTTCCACTCATTTCATTTCACCACCACTGCACTGTCAAACCTTAAATGATACGTCACAGACCGTTTTAATCAGAATCACCACTAACATTACGTTCAAAAAAAAACACCCTTAGAACTTGAGCATAGCCAACAGACATTTGGAAAAGATTCAATGAACGAAAGGAAACAGAAAAGAAAGATTGATCTGTTCATTGAAAACGTCAACTTTCCAATTTCAAAGAAAAAAATTGTGGATGCCGCGAAGCTCCTGAACCTGGAGACGGACGAGCCCAAATCGACCCCGGGCTTACAACATCATCAACAAGAACAGCATCAACAACAACAATAACAACAGGTACAAACCACCTTCGTTTATACATAGGTCATCTTTGGTCAGTCTCTGGGCGCAAAAAAGCGACTAATTAATACTGCGACTCTATAATATGAAATTGTGTATATTTGGCAGCTGCACTTGCATTCTGTCGCTCTCCACTCAGTTGGGCTAGTTGAACCATGCTAGATCCGAACTGGCTGAAGCACTGGACAAACTCCTGGAAGTTGCTCACTGTACTCTCCATGTGGGTCAGCACAGACACCACCTGCAACACGCTCATCAGTGAAGTAATTTACAAGGTGCTAGTATTTTAACAGACCGGTTTTTTAGAAGACCAATCTTTTAGCAGACTCAGAATTAGCTAAGGACTTAGCTAATTAAGAATTAGCAGGTCAGAACGCTAACTTCCAAGGCGGCATTGTCGATTAGCGGTCGCTTGCTTAGCTGCGCTTCCATTCGGCACGAGTGTTATTGTGCGCGTAAATCTTTGTTTTGCAGCTAATTTAGACTGTGTTTTTGAAGTTGATCGTTTTGTTGACACATCGTTGAGGTAAGTATCTTAATTGGGGAAGCTTGACTAAAACTGAGCGTCCTTTTGAGTCTGTCAATCAATCATCCATCAATTTTAGTACGTTGGTCTGCTAAAAGACTCATTTTTCACTTTTTATGCTAAAAGATTGATCTGCTAATCGATCGGTCGCTAATTTACAAGAATGAAAGAGAAAATGTCAAACAATTTTGACGACAATTTAAACATTTTCATAAAAAATTAACTTAATCCTCAACAAATTCAAATAGATACACAGATAAGCCAAATCAGGTTGGGTATAAAACGGACATACCATAATTCAGTGCGCTCATTACTAAAATAATAACGAATCCTAACAAAACTAGACTGAAATATCCCTCAAAACAAAGAGTATGAGGTAAATCAAAACAATAGACACGCTATTTTTCGGTAAAGACCGCTTCGCCTCCTAATATTGATCGCGATCTCGATTTTACAGTTTTTCTAACGCTTTCCAATTCAAAAATTGCCAGGCTAAAATTTACATAGAGGCAAGCTACAATTCGAACGGTTCAAAAGGTCGCTCTAGTAGGCAAAAAAGAGCATTAAGAAAAAAAGCAAAAATAATCTTTGACACAGAGGCGAAGCTGAGCTTCGCACTACTTACGATGTAAAAATGAATGACTATCACTACTTACAAAGTGACAAATCGAAAAAAAATGAAAAAATTGTTCTGTATTCTGAAAAACTACAAAAATTGCAAAAAAAATCTAACATCCTGGAAATGAATTACCTGCAGTTTGACAAATTTTAAACACACAGGCGAAGCCATGCTTCGCTTTACCTGCAATACAGCACATACATAGCATGACAAACGAACGGAGAAAAATTGAGACTAGTACCCGATTGCAATATCCTTGCTTATCGCAAGGGTAATAAAAGCATAAGAAAAAATATTGAAAAAGTTCTTGGGGAGGTCTCGGAACATTTTGTCGACAAAAAAACTGAAATACCAAATCTGCATGGATCGAAGATGAGACACATCGGAGAAAAGTATAAGATCAGCTCTAAAAAGTGAAACAAGAAAAGGTAGAAATAAGCCTCGAATTAGTAAAACTTATAATATGCGTCGGATCGGAATCTGCAATCTTGAGATGTGCAGTCTAATGGTCTCATATCCGTACCACGCCCCATTGAACTTCACTAAAATAAAACTAGCGGCAAGTGCGCATTGAACCTCTAATCTGTAGAATAGGAGTAATACGTCCTTCCATCTGTGCCACGATCGCTTGATAATCGGCTACAACGTGATTATAGCTAAGGTCCCACAAAATAGGCACTATTTTTTGCGAGTATGCTTGGGAAAAAATAAGGTTCGTACTAATACATTACGCTCGAAAGCTCGCTAGAGTAAAAATGCATAAATTACAAAACGGAAATTTGAAAAATTCTATTCACCTTTGAATGCCACAGCTATGCCTTCAACGTATCCTGAATTCCAAAAAAACTTCGTTACAAAATTTAAACTGTTTAAACAAGAAAAATTGGCCCAGAATGATCCTTGTAAAAAGGTGTTATAATCTGCGGGCTCACTGGAAAAACAACTCACCTGGACAATCAGTCAAATTCTTTATTTCTTGGCATTGATGTCTTTTGCATAACTGTGGTTGGAACATTAGCAAAATGTTTATTTCGTTGAATATTGTATGTTTGTTGTGGTTGTGTGGGATTTATTGAAAGAAAACAAAATAAATGAACACAGAGAATGAAACGAACCTTGTGATAAGTGGTTAGTATGCCGCCCACTTTCAACGAGTCTGCCATGTTGAGCAGCTGCACCAGACTGTACAGTACATTGAAGCTCTCTCGGACCACATTTGTCATTAGGGAACGAAGGAACACGTCTTCCACATCCCCACTATCCCCTCCCCCTCCCCCTCTCCCTGTCCCTGAGGAGGAGGAGTTGGAGCACATCTTGGCCCCAGAGTCCACCAGGCGACACAGACCACGCGCTGCAACAATCAAAATGCTGATTGTAAAAAGCCAAAAAAAAACAAACTCCAAAAAGAAATCTTGCAGATTTCTAGAAAGGCGCTAAAAACAGAACTTAAAGAAAAACAACGGCTATTCAGTAAATATTTATTATCTTATTACTTTCCTACATTTTCAAGATTTGTTGTAGTTTTTTATTAAAGAAATGTCAAGATAAACATAGCGAATATTTCAAGTTAATCGTCTCTTGTGGCATATCACAATTATAGCGTATTCACATTCCAATCGTAGCCAAGCATCAAAAATATAGAACTCAAAATGTGCTTAGGGGCTATTCGTTGGCCTCTATTCCACGCTCCATATTTGAATCTAATTTTGTAATAAGATCTCGAGTAGGTAAAAAATGAACAGTTGTTCTTAATAAGTGGTAAATAGTTATATTAAGCACTATATTAAAGCGAGTGAAATTTTTTTGGGAAATTGAAATTCGAGAGGCAGAAGTTGCGCAGGTGAAGAAGAAGCATTTTTGTTACTAGTCAGGATTACCTGGATAACTAGTCGGAAAATTTTAATTAGTTGCACAGCAACCACATTATTATTGATTGTCTTATTTTAATCAACTCTCAAAAGGTACTAGTTTCGAGGGCGCCAACGCAAGATCTATATACAATTTGCTTGGTTAACGAGGAATGTTACTTTAAGAAGTGCACTAGTTGGCCAAAAAATGGTTCGTATTTTACATCTAGCGCGTTCTTCTGCTTGTGTAACTTAACTAATAAATAATTGAAGTTGGATCAGAGTCCAGAGCACATTCTATCAATATTCCAATGCTTTGCCTGCTTCAAAAAAGGCACTTCAAATGAACTTCAAAGGTTGCACTTTTAATAGCAAAAAGACCTTGAAAAAAGTTTCTTCGCAGTAGAACACTACGCCTCGCATGTGTAAAAAGAAAAAGGAGTAGCCTGTTGTTTTGCAAGTAGAACAGAGAATTCCGACCACAGTTATTGAAATACTTTCCTTTACAAAAATACTTTTTTTTTAACTTCTAGGCCATTTATGGGGAGAGAAAGTAGAAGCCTAAAACATAAGCATTGGCCTTAATTGACAGCAAGATCTTTTTAAAAATGAATAAAGATCCAAGGCAACAAACAGTTAAAAGTATAAGAGAACAAGGAAACCGAAAAAATGATTGAAAACCTTTCAAAAATTTTTCGAAAAAAAAATTATATCACATAAAAATTCTCTGAATTTCAACAATTATTTATGATTTACACTTTTTACTTACAATTATCCCATTTAGAAGAAACAGGAATGAAAATAAATTGCCAATGCCAGATTAAGCAAAAGTGGCACCAAATACAAATAGACTCCTTTTTACAAGTAAAAATTTGGTATATAAAAAAACTGAAGGCGCCCACACTAACTTTGTATGTAATAAATCGCAAAGCATAAAGCCACATTATGTATAAAAAATGCAGCTCAAAAATTGCGAGTTATATTGAAATAGAAATATTCTGACAAATCACTTTTTTCGGTTCATTTGATGAATTTAAAATGCATCAACTGTGTTAACTTATTAATATTCGAATGTAAAAGCCCATGCTATGAAAAAGCTGTAAAGCCGCTCCCAAATTAGCACCAATATTTGCTACTTAGGTTAGAAAAAAGAAGGTTCGTACTAATACACTCGCTTCACAAGTGTAAGCAAAGTTTATACATTTAAATGTCCTGATCCTCTCAAAAACTTCTTGCTTTTTCATTGCAAATTCGGTCATCAAATTCAGGACATCAATTTGCAGTAAACTTGTAAGAGATATAGTGGTATCATGGGCTGTTTGTTATAGTATTATCAGTACAGTAGTATTGAATAGCAGAGCAGTAAAATTAAAAGAAAAATCTAAAACTGAAAAAAACTCAAAACTTTTAAATTGTAAAAAGCCCCAAATATCCGGAAAAAGTTACCGGCATCATATGAAATTTACCAAGGACCTTTCAGAACGCTAGGAAACAGCCTAAATTTTCCGACAAAAATCTAAAATAGCCGAAAAATTTCATTTTCACGAATCAGGTCCCGACTGGAAACGAACATCCATACTTTCTTCAGCAACTTGAAATTACGCTGAACCTTCAAAAAAAAGTTCGGGCTACCCAAACTAAGCCGACAAAAATAAACAGACGGGCAATGATCCGAAAAAGCACACAAATTCATTTGCAAAAAAAAAACAGGTCCCACCCGGATTCGAAATACAGGCCTGTGTCGACTCAAGCAGGAATATTACCTCTACGCCAAATGCCCCGGGTGGTTGATTTAATTTATCACCAAGCAAAAAAAACACGAGCAAGATTTTCACGAGCAAATTCTGTGAACACAGTTGTTTATAGGAAAGAAAAATCCAAGTACCCGATTACAACACCCTTGCTAATCGCAAGGGTAAAGAAATAAAAATTCAAGCGAAAAATCAATTTTGAATTTGATCTAATTTCAGGGTTTTTTTCTTGGAAAAACAAAAAATCATCAAAACTATATTACAATTTGTAAAAAAAAACATCTGCAAATTAATTTTTTGTTTTTTACTTCTTTTTCCTCAAATTTGAGTTTTTAAGTGCCAGAAAAGCGCTACATGAAGCTTCATGGACTACTTTTACTTTGATAATAGCATAAATAACCCATTCTCATTTCATTCAACAAACGTTACTAACTCGCTCTTCGATGAAATTTTTGAGACTTTCAATGTCTTTTGAATCACGACTGAACGGGCTGCAATATGATATATCACTTACTCCAGCCTGATGACTTTTTGGGGTGCAAGCACCAAGAATCGAATCGCAGCGTTTCTGTCGGCCAGTCTCTCTTTTCACTGGCTGGTTTAATTATGATTTCATTTACCCACAAGCCATTGACAAATTTTCCGCAACGCATATGTTGTTCAGCTCAATTTCTGAATGTGTTTACCTTCAGATTCCCTGAAATCGCAAAAAAATCTTTGGTTGCTTTACTTGGTCAAATTTCGTCTTCCTCGACTAATCCATGTTCATCGACAAAAAGCAAATTTCAATCAAATCTATTTGAAATTGTTTTTATTAAGATACGATATTTAAGCTTCAATGGAGAATTTAAATGAAACAAATAAGCATGCAGCGTCGCTGATTGGACACTCTTCGAGGTTTTCGAACATGACATCACACTGTCACTCATCGTCGCTCACGTTCACGCTTTCCGCAGTATCCAGCACGCTCTCCTCTGTCACAACTTGTTCCAAGTTAGCATCCATTTTGAAAGCATCAGTGGAACAAGTAGCCCCCGTTACATAACTACTCTCCACTAAAGAAACAACTCCCATTGCACCCCCGCTGGGCAAACCTTCCACGTCGTCCCCATTTTCGAATCTCATCCTGTCCTGGTTGTTGCTTCTAGGCCCTCCTGGGTCACGTGGCTTCTGTTCAGAGCGTGCAGCACCACGAGAAGAAACATCAGAGGGTTCTGCTACTTCTCTGATCAGAGACAAGTAGCTGTACTCTGCGTGCAGTTCTTCGTCCGAGTAATCATCCACCATTCCGCTGTTATTAGCTGCTGTTAAATTATTTGTTTTCATAAATCGCTTCACATCTCCCGAATACACCTCGTCCACGCTACTCACTCCAGAATGGGCGCTGTTTAAAAGAGTCAGACTGCCTGTATTAGAAGTTGCAATGATAGGAGGATTCTGGATGACACTCTTGCTCATGTTGGAGGATCCGTTGCGGACCAAGTCCAGCTTCTGGGTGGCCTTGAACTGGCGTCGAAGAGTCTCCCTTAAATGGTACTCCTCTCTAATGGCGTGGTAACTATGCTGCAATGCATTGAACTTCTTTGACCACATTCTGTCGTTGTCTTTCAAGTCCTGGTTGAGCAGACTCACTTGTTTCTTCAGTTTCACCTGCTGATGTAGCAACACCTGTGCCTCCTTCCTCTTCTCCAACTTCTCCCGCCTCAATTCCTTCTCCATCTCCGCTCTTCCCTTCATCAGCTTCGTCACTTCATCTTTGCTCAACTGGGTTCTGTCAGACAGAAACGCATTCAATTCATTCTGCAGTGCCTCTACTTCCCTTATCCTCTGCGCTTCCAACTCCTCCTTCATCATCCCCATCTCCATCTGCTTCTCATTTCTCTCTTCCTCGATCACACTCTTCAGCCTCTCTACCTCCTTCTCCCTCTGATTTAACTTCTTACACTGCAACTTATACTTCCCATTCAGCTCATTCAGAGTCTCTGTGGCTAAATTGCTGCTCTCCGTTGAGTTCTTCAGGCGCTCCTCAAGCCAGTGGATCTTACTACTCAATGTCGCATTCTCTCTTTTCATATTGAATATTTCCGTGTCTTTGTCTTTAATCTCCTGAAGCCTTTGTTCAGCCAACATGACATCAGTACTGTGTGTATCTGCAGCCACTCCACTGTCGTCCAACCTGTTCACGCCTAACTCCATGTCTCTTGACCCTTCCCGCGGCACCTCCTGGTCTCTTCCATCTAACTCTTCTTCTTCTTCTGCTTCCTCTTCAATGCTTTCATTGTCCGCATCAGACACATTGTCCTCTATCTCTATCTGGGATTCCATCCGAGGCCTTCCTCCTTTTCCCGTCCCCTTTCCCTTTCTACCACTTTTTGAGGAGCGACCACCTCCCCCTTTGCCTTGCCTACTACCATCCCTCCTAATACTAGACATAGCTGCAGCAGCCGAGCTCTTCTTCCTCCTCGAGCGCACCTGTCGTTTGTTAGCCGACCCACTCTCAGCCGCAAGTCTGATGGCCTCGAACTCCGAACTCTTCTTCTTCTCCTTCGCCAACCCCATTTCCATCAACTCATTTTTCCTCCGCAACTCCTCAATCATGTTGTTCGTGTCTTCCAGACGAGTGTTCAGCAGGTGGTTATTCGCCTGTAGTCTCGTAGTCGCCTGCTCCAGACGCATGATCTTCACGACATCGTCCGGGTTTCTCAGCTAAATTGTAAAAGATAATTAACTCTTATCTGCCATAGATTTCTATTTAACTAATTTTTCATCTATGAGAACAAAGTTTATACATTTAAATGCCCAGACCCTCTCAAAATGATCTCCTCTCGCCATTTCATTGCAAATTCGGACATCAAATTCAGGACATCAAATTGCAGATTCGAACTATTGATTCGTTGAAAAACTTTTTTTTTATCGCTCGATCTGTGAGATATATGGTAGTATCGTGGGCTGTTTGTTAGAGTATTATCAGTACAGTAGAATTGTATAGCAGAGCAGTACCTGTTTGGTGTTCAGTGTTCCTCCGGCCTTCTGTGTGGTGGAAGTGTGGTATGCAGTGGCCAGTGCATCACTCAGCTGCTGTCTGTAACTCCTCCGAAGCGTCTCCATCCGCTCAACATGCAACTGCTCCAACTCCCCCACCCGCATCTCCATCCCACGAACTACATGCCCCCCACACACACACACTCAGCATACACTATACTATACTATAAGCATTTCCTCAGCTATGCAGTTTTGAAACTAGCCTACAGTCTTGCTTTCGGAGGATTACAGCTCACTTTTCTGCTTACTCCAGCCGGGACTTCAAAATCGATGACAAAATCCAGACTCATAGCAAAATCTCTCATATCTGAACATAATTATCCCAATGCCCCTATGATTTCAGAATATCTGCTTCTAGCAAGTGCCTGCTGTGTAATCTTGCACACCCTTATATCATCGATAAAGGAAGTGAGTGAGTGTGGGTGTGTCTGTGTGGTTGTGTTGCCTATTTTCTGAGCCTGGCTGCTGACTTCTGCCTCGTAAGCCGCAATCAGTCCCTCCCTGGCCAGCAGGAGGTCCCGCTTCCACTGCTGCAGCTGTCTGCCCAGATCAGTCACGTGACACTCCACCCGTTTCAGCTGCACGATGTGTCCCGCCTGGTCTATCTGGGTGGAGACATCTTTGCCGAAGTAGTTGGCCCTCAACTGGTCAGAAATGGCCACACAAAAATAGTCCTCCAGGTCCACGTCCAATTTTGATTTCTCATCCACATTTCCATTCAGATGAGAGGCTGGTGTTACATACTTAGAAGTGTAGCTTAAAGTTTCCTTTTTATTTACATGAAACTGCAGTTATGCCATCTTAAAAACCGTCCAAATGCTCAGTAAATTGAAAACATTCAACACCGTTATTGTAATTTTTCACATTTCCGAAGTTTGTTATTATTATGATAGCTTGGGAGCCACAAATTAAAGCTTCAAAAACAGCTCATTTAGAGATTAATACTTTTGCTCAAAAAGAACTTAGTCAAGCGTAGACCACCAATATTCAATACAGTCAATCATAGTAGTGAAAGAAGCAAAGTTTTCAGACTTCTTTTTCTCCAACTTAGAGAAGCTTCTCATGGCAGCACAATTCAATATAGTACATTACACAACTCCAAATTAAGTTTAGTTATGAAACCTGATTTTGCGTGGAAAAAACACTCCCAGTGTCAAAGTTCTCCCACCAAAATTAGTGGTCAGAAAATGAAGCAGTAGGGACTAGAGATCAAACTATATTAGCAGGCCACACTTCTAAGCCTGCTCTGGTATACCGGAAAGTGAGCTCTGGTCGACACTGGCAGAGGCTGTTCCTATTCGAGAAAGAGATGCGCCACCAGTTGGGAGGTTCAGCCGAGTCAGGTCACCCGACTGCAACTTGGAAGGCGAAGAGGAGGAATAGTGGGACTCGTGGATAGAAGAGGCGGTCGCTCTCTTCACATCCAGTGTCACTGCACTCATTATTTCATTCCCATTCTCAGTCCAAGTAATACTCAATGTAATAAACAGCGCAGCAGAATTGAGTATTGCAATTTATTTATAAAAAAGGAGATTAGTTGCATGTATGTATGCATGTGTATGTATATCCAACCGACCGATTGGTTGGCTTCACACTCCATTAAAGCAGCAAAGCAACCAGAACAAAACAACTCCATGTTCAATCAATTAGGACAGGTGGAAAGGAACGCATCTAAGGCCATGCTAATCCCACCGCACACTCTGCAAACAGTCTACGCTGGATGAAAAGCCAAGCATCGATGTTTTAATTGACAAAAAGATCAGTGAAAATAAAAACAACGAGCCTTGATGCTTGAATCACAGTATTAGCAAAACTTCAATGAAAACACATGATTACATCGAAAGACGATTGAGTTTTGTATCAACACAAAACACACCTCCAACTGGCTAATGAAAATCTAATTTGATGAATCCTCGAGCATAGCCAATCCCCGTAAACTTGAGAAGAATTGCAATGGAATAAAAAACAGATGCTTGGCTCGAAACATGTGATTGACAACTCGAAATTTAAATCTGTTGTTTTTTCTTCAACATTTTGTTGGCTGAATAAACTGGAAGCTTACCTGCGTATATAGTCTTTTCGACCTGTTGCTGCACTTTAGCAGGAGTGACCAGTTGAGAGGCTGATTTGTTCATGGCCAGTTCACTCGAAGTGTGGTTCTGCATGTGGTTGCTCCTGGGAGGAGGAGGAGGAGTGGAAGGAGTCTCCATCATCTGCACAATCTGACACATGTTCTCCACTGAACTGAACATCTGATTGGCCACAGAACAGGCTGCACCCGAAGTCATGAACTGGCTCACTCCGAAGGAGGCACTACCCTTAGTGGACTGCTGCTGCTGCTGCTGTTGATGGGTGAGAGCCACAAGCAACGAAACCTGCACAACGACACACACAGGATAGTCATGCTCGCAACAGAATCCAACTTCCATTAAGAACAACATCCTATTGTCACTCAGACTAGTTAAAATAAAGTAGAAAAAAATTAACATTAAAGTCTTAGAAAAATACAAGCCCAAATAAAAATTAGCTTACAACCTTTTGATCAACATTTCAAAATAAAGATGAACTGAAAAAAGATGGAGACAAAACTGAGACACGAGAGAATAGAATTAATTGTTCGCGTGATTACTATAATTACTATCATGATGAAATGAAACGATTGTGTGCATTGTTCTGGCTACCTGTCTGGCGAATGGCATGATGACAGACTGGGTGGACTTGGTCCTGATGGGGGGAAGGGAGGACAACACCGCCTCCAACACACTCTCGCCCGCCTCAGAGGTCGCCGTCACACCCCCCATACTGCCCACTCCTGCTGCCCCACCCACGCCAACAGTGCCTATGGTGGCTCCCATTCCCCCTCCTGTCCATAGCCCCGTGCCTATGCTGAGAGTAGTAGGCATGTCACGCCGCCACAAGGAAACTATCCACTCAGACAACAATGACTAAACAAATACCAAAGCTTACCTGTAAAGCTCACCACGTGCAAATTCAAAACAGAGAGAAAGAGAGAGAGAGAGAGAGCGAGGAACTATCTTTACCATTTAAGCTAGCCTTAAATCTCTTGAGCAGTTTGATATTTTCTTCACATATCTAGAAGTTTCGAACAAGTGGAAAGTTAATACTAACGACGATTGGTAATAAGACTGCTGATTTGGCCCAGCGTCTATTTTAAATAGATCCTTCTCGTCTGACGCTCCAACACAAACAGACAACTCCGTTCGCACTCACTCGCATCACAAGGACCAGATTGGATGGGACGGAAGAGTCGGCGGGCGAAATAGATGGAAAATTCAATCAATCCAATTTTGGCGAGAACATCCAGTAGTATTACAGCTACGCTGTGGCCTCAATCTGGAATGGATGCTGTGTGCTGCTTCGTTGTCATCATTGAGTAGGCAAATGAGTGGGTGGGTGAGTGAGTATGGCGGTCCTGCTTGTCCGTCCACGTTTTCACTTCACATCAGTTATGACATTTGCATGTCCAACAACTAATCTCTACTCCCATTGTGACATGACAACTGAAATTGGACAGAAAATGGAATGGATACATAAAAACAGTTATGTTCTAACACAAAAATAAAGCAACTTGAAACATTATTCCATTTCAATGTTTGTTGCGATTGTTTCCACGTACCATATTTTGCTCTGTTTCTATCTAAGATAATCGAATGAAGTCATAATACGAAAACTTGTCGTAGAATGATTTACAAATTGTCTATACATATCATATTTGCCTATATTAGATGGAAACAGAACAAAATATGATACGTGGAAACAATCGTATCAAAAAATGAAATCGAATAATGTTTCAAGTTGCTTTAACTAGCGGATAGATACAAATTAACAGACTTAATATTTGACAGAACTCCACACGCTGGTGAACAAACGAAGTTGATTTTTGGGAAAACAAATGAAAAAGGAGCAAACAATTGAATTTGCTAAAGATGATTTGCCTCATTCATCCCAGTCCGCACCCTCCGCCCAAGTTAATCAGTAACTCTTTAGTTCATTTGTCCGTTTGAAATAAAAACGATTACTTTTAAACGGCCAAATACTTTTATCAAAAGAAATCAAGGGAAATGAACTGAACTCGAAAAGAATTCAAAATTTAAAACGCAAAAAAACTAGAGCGTGAAAAAATTTAACGAATTTCCTGTACAAAAAAAAACAAAAAACCTTCACAACCCATATAATTTCGGGACAATTGAAAAAACCAAAAACACGTGAAAGAAATTTTTGACGTGTTTAAAATACACAACACCAGTGACACAGAGGCGAAGCTTCGTTTCGCAAACACTAGCGAGAACACGATAAAAAGCATCTTTAGAAATTGCAAAAAAAAAACTCAGAAATAAGCCTCGAATAGAAATAATACTAAAAGAAATTGGTAAAAATTCGGATAGGTCTAGGATTCGACCTGCGACCTACTGCAATCTAGAGATTTCGAGTCTCATGCACTAACCACTCATCCACGCACGCATAACCACCGACAAACACTAGTCACGAATAAAGCAGCAACATATGCAAATAAATTGCCAATGCCATTCAGCAGAAGTCGCACCAAATACAAATAGACACAATTTTGCAAGTAATTCCTTGGTCTATAACAAGCTAAAGGCATCCACACTAACTTCGCATGCAACAAATCGAAAGCATAAAATTGTTAAAATTATGCATTTCGAAAAATTGCGAGATATATTGAGTTAGAAAACTTCTGAAATCAAGTTTTTATTAGGATCTTTTTTCAAAGACGCTGCTCTCTAGTGTAATAACAGAACCTCGTAGGTCAGAATTAACCAAAAGGACCCCTTTGATATTTCACCCAAGTGAAATACCGAGGGGTAGCCAAGTCGTTCTAATTCGAGGCTTACTTCTATTTTTTTCTTTTTTTTTCACTCTATAAAGCTGATTTTTTGTCGCGTTCGCTCAGTTCCTTCAGGGATCCCCTGATCGTGTTGGTGAAGGTGTTCAATTATACGATCCCTATTTTACACTTCTAGATTTTTAGCAGCCCTTTCAATTTAATAATATCAAAATAGCGCTAACACTAGAGCGAACACGACAAAAAAAATCAGCTTCATAGAGTTATAAAAGAAAAAAAAGACTCGATTTAGTACAACTTGGCTACCTATCGGATTCGAACATGCGACCTCGAGATTTGGAGACTCTCGTCAGGCCCGCACGGCCACGAACTATTAACAACCGACAAACACTAGTCACGAAAAAAGCAGATACAGAAGTTTAAAAAAAAATTGCCAATACGATTCAGCAAAAGCAGCAACAAATACAAATAAACACAACTTTGCAAGTAATAATATGGAATATAACAAACTGAGGGAATCCACGCTAACTTTGCACATAATTAATTCGAAATGATAAAGCCAAATTATTTATAAACTAAGCACTTCTAAAACATTGCGAGATATATTAAGTTGGAAAATTTGTGAAATCGAGTTTTTACTGTAGTACTAATATTTGAAGCAAATAGATTTTTCGGTTCATTCGCTTCATGGGTTAACTTATTACTAATCTAATGTCAAAGCACATGCTATCAAAAAGCTGTAACGGTACCCCATAAGTGGCACCAATATTTGTGACTTAGGTTAGAAAACAAAGAATAGTCGTACTGTAACACTACCTTGTAAAAATCAAACAGTCAAAGCAATTCAGTCGATAGTCTTTGCAGCATCCTATGAAGCCACAAAATGGAACCAAAAAACTTCTAAAACCTACACGATCCGCTGGTAATTAAATAACTTAAAACCCAATAAGTCGAGAAAGTACCTTATTAATTCATTCGAAACGAACGAAACACAAACCAACTACACAAACAATTATTACGGACTGAACAGACTTAAAAACATCTCATCCACCACTATCCGTTCCCAGTACAGATCTAAGCCGTTCCTATCTAGTTCCTGTACAGTTCGCAGTGTTGAAGAAAAGTAAGCGTTGTACATTTCAGATGTAGATGACTAGAAAGCATAATAATGATGTGAGAGGATGGTTTAAAGGTCAACCAAAGGTGGCAGACAACTACTAAGCTCAGTACCTGTTAGAAACAGAACTGGACAGATGATTGACAGTATGACTGGCCGCACTGAAGCAAGAAATGGAACTAAAATGGAACTAGTTCGATCACTATAACAGCAGTCAAAATATTGTGACAAGAGACATCAATTGAGATACAAACTTCGACAGCTAACACAGCGGCAAAAAACTCCAGTATTGACTTGCTCAGTCTTGCAAATATTAGCTTTCATAAGTTTTGGGCACAAAAATGAAGCCTCACGTAACAAACAACAGCGAATAAACAATTTGGAAGCATGAAAAAAAAAATAAGTCATAAGAGAAAATAAGGGTGCTAGGGATTTCAGCAGACCGATTTTTTAGCAGATCAATCTTTTAGCAGACTCCGAACAATTATAAAGTCAGAAAACTAACTTCAAACGCGGGATTGGCGATTACCGACCGCTTGCTCCGCTGCGCTTTAACTCAACACGAAAGTTAGTGCTGATTTAAATTATCGGGAAAAAATGAACAAAACTTGAATTTTCAAAAAAGTTTTTCTCAAATTGGGTTGAATTTAGACAAAAATCAAAGAGAACAAAGGTTGAAAAGAATTTCAACAGAATTAAGATGTTTTCCCAAAACTTCTCAATTAAAACTGGGTCATTTTGGCTTTTTTCAATTAATCAAGAATTACGCTGAAACTACTTAGTTAATTGATCAGGAATATGTATCACAATAAGCCTCTTACAGAGCTCATTAAAATTCTAGAAGAGTTAAATATCCAAAAACCTGTATAAGAGAAAATATTTATTGATACTCAAGAAACGTGATTTTTTCTATATAAAACCCCAACAAATTTTAAGCAATTTAATCAAAATTTTGGAGATTTAACACTTCTAGCACTTTGTTGAGCTAGGTAGGAGGCTTTTTGTGATATATATATTTCTCCTCAATTAGCAAATTAGTTTCAGCGTAATTCTTGATTAATTAAGAGAAGCCAAAATGACCAATTTTTGGGGTAAAACTTTGGTTCAGAATTTCGGTTGCACAATTTTAATTCTACTGAAACTTTGAGCAACTTTAGTTCTTTTTACTTTTTGTCAAATTTTAACCCAATTTGAGAAAAATGTGTTTGAAAATTCAATTTTTGTTCGTTTTGTCCGGATAATTTAAATCAGCACTGTATTATGCGCGTAAATCTTTGTTTATTTAGACTGTTAGGTTTTTTGATTGAAGCTGACAGTTTTTTTCGAAAAATCGTGAAATAGTTGAATTAATTGGGGAAGCTTGCCTCCAGACTGAGCGTCTTTTTGAGTCTATCAATCAATCACCTATCACTTTATTACGTTGGTCTGCTAAAAGACTCATTTTTCAATTTTTATGCTAAAAGATTGGTCTGCTAAACGATCGGTCCCCGCTGGATTCGAACCCCTCTTGAAGAGACCTCTAGAATTCGAGTCGGCTGCCATATCGACATGTTGCACTGAGAAGTTAGCTCACTCTGATAGTTACAGCGGGAAAAACATGTGCTAAATCTGTTTTATCTGATATTGAACGATAACACTAACACTCATCTTTGATTCTGACATTGAACAAAACACAAGCGATTACTACTGTCAATAAAGTAAACAGTACCAAATTCGCAGCAATAATATCAACTGAAATTGGGGAAAAAAATCAAATTTCTATAGAAAATTTATGTTTGCTGAAAAGCCAAAATTCACATCTTATCTCACTACACAAGGCATTTCGCCTTAGACCCATAAAAAGCATAACAATAGTCAGTTAGATACTAGTGCCACAGAAACCTGTGAGGATGAAAAACTTTCTTTGTCAAATTTTTGGTTCAAAAATATTTTGATAAATTATAAACACGGTGCTCAATATAAAATAAGGTAGAAACTCGTTAGAAACAAAACTTCTTGCTGAAAAAAAATCACCCCCTTCCTATGGTCAGCCTCTCAGAACTTCAAACAATCGCACCAAAGCTGACTGAACTTTTGGGGTTTCCACATTCCAGAGTTAATTGACTTTTCAAATTTAGCTGCTTCCGTTTTCCCAGACCCAGCTCTATCGATCATGAAATTCAGCAATTTGTTTCACTTTCCGACCAACCGAAAAAAAAATAAAAAACAATTGTCGATTTGATATCCTTGGGTGCTGCAAAGATAAAACAAGTTTCCAAATTCATTTTCAAAGTAAACTTCTTGCGTAAATAAGCAATAAAATGTTTTGAAGGGAGATTGGTCGGAGGATATGTGCTCAAGGAGAGAAGCCTTTGAGGCAGTGGACAACTAGAACATAGCCTTGTTGTTCAACAGACTACATACATGTGATGTATCTGCAGCCAACATTCCGTCATGAAATAACGAGGGCTACTTTCATTAGTGGGGGGCACAGATGAGAAGAGAGGAGAGACATGAAGAGATTGAGTAGATGGGAAACCTGGTAATTCCAATTCTCTGCAGCACTTGCCACTTCTACAAAGAAACGCAACAAACAGTACAAACACTACTGATCCTACTATTCAATACTCTTTCATATCCAATAACTGAGCTGAGTAATCGAAAATTTATTCCTTTCCTTATTCCACACTTTGTTTTGTCTTTAGTTTTCTGGCTTTGGGAGACAGTTGGATGAATGCGCAAGTGTGGCTTTGGCTTTAGTGATAGTTTGCATTGGCGTTGCATTGCAGTGGATTGGATTAGAATGGATGGGATTTGGGATTCAGTTGATATGGTGTGAGCGTCGTTGGTATATTCTCCATCTCCTCATTGCGAATACACAAGGCTTGCAGTTTGTTCTGCTAAGCATAACCATTTTGCATATTTGCGCTTCTCTCACGTTCTCTTTTTCGATACTCACAAACACACTCCAGGAATCCAGCAAACCAAACTACCATTCATTCGATTCATTCGACTCATTACCACACTCGGTCACACTCTAACTCATTACCATTTATAACTGAGTTATTATAAAATATACTGTACAACTGGCTAGCACCGGCACTACATCCCATTTCCGCTACGATATTCTACCCAAACTTGACTGCTGCGAAGTCACTCATTATACCATCTATTCATCACCATTGTCATCATTATGCTTGATTTGATCACTTAGTCTGTCGTGTACGTCATGGTTGCCTCTGCACGCAAACAATTGAGCTTCTGACCAATTCCACAAATACAAGCCAAGTCTAAGGTGATAGAAATTAAGCAAAACTATTGTTTGGACAACCTTCGCCAAGCTGGTTATCAAACGGAAACCCGCCAAACAATTACCTTCCCTTCAATACCTATCTTCTCATTTGATATGAAAACTGCTATTTGATTTATAAACTAAAACTCATATTTCTCAACAGACAGAACTTCAACCTTCATTACATACATCAAATGTTCATTTTCTGGATAATTTTTAAGCAAAAACACTTCTAAAGGTCAAACATTTGACCAAGAGTTATTAGAATTTTTATTTTTGACATAAATACACATATGCTTCCTGTTTGTCCTGGTTTCATTGAAACAGACACATTTTATTTATTTCAAAGCTACTGAAACTTCAACTAAAATTTAGAACAAACCCTGCATTCTGATGATCGAGTTATAACTTGTGTCACATTAGAGGTAAACTTGTTCTATCACTTCGGAACTAACTTCATAATTGGGTTTGACACTGTTTTAATCGCATTCGCTTGCATTGCATCACCCATGCACACCTTAGCACACCTGCCGAGTCTAGACAATCATTAGTGCAGAGTAGCGTTTTCTGGTGTCCTACGCAGTGATGAAGTGGCTGTGCATGTTGGCCACTACTCTGCTGTACTGTGGCCAGAAGACACTGGACAAGACCAGCAGCAGCAGCAACAGACAGAGACTGACGGGAAGAGTGCTACGAAACTCATTCGTGGCCATCGTTCTCTCATTCTGTCTCAGGCCAGACTGCAAACTCTACAGGAGAGAACTGGAACCCATGAGACTTCAGATACAACCAAACAGCCTCAAGATACAAGCCAGTAACCTGGACCAAAATCACTACAACTACAAGTGTGTCATCATACGCATATACGGCAACAATCTGTTCCCATTGCAGCAGCAGGACCAGGGCAGTCGCAATCTGGAACACATTCTGTCCCACGAGACACCACAGCAAGACTGTCCAGTCATCTGGATCATCAACCGAATCATTAATGCCACAGAGAAACACAGGATCCAGAATCTTCTCAAAAACAAATTACACCTGGTCGAGATCGCTATTGACCACAGAGAACTGTTAGATTATCAGTTCAACCCCAGGACAGCACTTTATCATCTGACAGACATCAATCATGCACGCACCGTTGCACTAGACTACGCTTACCGTCTGCGAGCAGAGTGGGCTGTTCTACTGGACGGTAACTCATTCATCACAGACGAAGGCTTCCACACTATGATGCAATATCTGACACGACAACATTACAGTAACGGGAAAAGCGCTGCATTCATTCCCATGAGCAGAGTTGTGGAGAAGAAATCAGGAGGCATGCAGCTCCACAGTGCGGACACAATAGACCACTTGCTGCACGGTCTGTCCAATCTGCAGGAACCGTATCTGGCCTTCCATCACAAATTCCTCACTCACACTCAGCTGCAGAATGTCACTTTATTCGATAGCAGTCACGGATATGGCAAGCAGAGCAAACTGTACACACTCAGACAGCTGCGAGATCAGTTCTCAGAAGTGGTCGCTTGTCCAATAGCCTTCGACAAATGTGCTCTCAACAGTTGGTTCTCCGGCACGGATGAGTTTCGCACTGCTGCCTCCGAATGTGGTTACGTCATTAGGATGCTCTACTGGCCAGACAGAAGTGAGAAAGAGAAGAAGCAGAGCACTTCCCCATTCGACCCAGAAAAGAGCAACTCTTCTCGATCATACCTCCGCGCTGTCTCATTTTCTTACTTGATGAAAAGTATTCGACCATTTCTGGAATCTATGTCCAAAATCTAACTTATTAAACATTTCAATTAACGTAATTCAATGGCATGATCTATAAAGCGCGCCAAAATAAAAAACTAGTGTAAAAAGTTTCAATAAGCTCTATTGCTTCGATTTTCCTCTGCCTGAAATCCTCAGTAAAAAATGCGTTGAAAAAAATGCACTGATTTTGATTTGATGACAGCATTGATACCGTGGCGACTAGGGACGGAACAAGGATTTTCTCGAGAAGGGGAGGGGCGGATTTCAAAAAATTGTCGACCAAATTGATTTTTCGAGCTCTCCCAAACCCCTAAAAAGACCGTTTTGGCCAAAAAACAGGCCAAAAAAGAGGTTTTAGGTACTTTTCGGAAATGTATGACCAAAAAATCGCGTTTTTTTGGCGCGCGCTTCCCCCTCAAAATACAAATAATTGCGCCATAGGTGCCTTTCGAAAAATTTAAGGGTCCGATAGCCAAAATTGGTTATCTCAAATAAGTACAACGGGAGCCCTTTGGGTCGGCAAGGTGTCGAATTCCTGAGGGAAGAGGGGGCGTCCGCTTTAAACACCCTAAATCCGGGGACTTGGCATGAATTGCGATGAAGATGTTAAGAAAAACTAGCGTGTATCGCACCTCCGGTGCCTCAAACCGATTAAGAAACGTGAAAACTACCTGTTTATTAAAAAAAATGTCAAAAAAACGGAATACAACCATAATAAAATAAGGGGGCATCCAACAAGGCTTTTTATTTCAAAAAATAAATTATAAACAAATTTCAACGTAAAGGTTACTTTAAAACTAAAATAGTCAAATCTCCTAAAAACGGTGTGTCAGATCTTCGTATTTTTAACTCAGAAACAAACCTAAATTGACGGACAGCGTGCAACTGCACTTTCTCATATTTGAAAAAAAAAATTGAAACGAAATCATTCTGAAAATCACTGAATTCATAAATGAGAATCTTGTTTAATTTAGCTCTTCCTTTTCTTTGCCCGTACGTTAATAATTTGCTGTCATCAATGTTCAAATCAGCATAATCAATTTTAAAATATCAGCAGAACAGCACCCCAGCACAAGGTTGAGGATTTCATGTTTTGTACTGTTTTTATTTTAAAAAAATCGGAAAAATTCAATTAAGTCATATCTCGGAAACTAAGAAGATTTAAAAACTCATATTTGGGCGCAAAACTTGAAACGATTCAGAGTACCATGACAGCGCCTCACTTTGTGACGTTTTTTATGTCTAATTTCTTTGAAAACTTTTATATCTAAGGTCTCTGAAAGAAAAAAAATTGAAAAAACGCCTAATCTCGAATACTAAAAGCATTTGAGCACTCTAATTTGAAAGCATGATTAGTAACATCTCAGAGTACCCTAACAGCACCCAACAACAGTATTGAGAACTTCACATTTGGTGAATTTCGAATATGTCGTGAATTTGGAACCCATTGGGTAACCCTGACAGGACCATACTATTGGGTTGCTAGTTTCAACCTTGGTGAAATCATCACTGAAATCATAATGGAAAATCAAAAACTCTTAAGCATTGGAATATACGATATTTCTTGAATGTGAAAAAACCTTCAATAACATGCAAAAATAGTACGTTGGAAAATCTTTAACATGGCGAGATAATGAAGCCCGGATTTAAAAAAATAATAGCTGGATAATAGATAGTAGCTCTGATCACATACAGTCATGGGTAAATTTCAAAATGCGAAGAATATGAGTAACTGAAAACAAATTTACATCGAAACCAAATTGACAAACTGAAAGCAATCAAAACCAATTCAAAAATTTGAAATCGAATGAGACAAAATTTTTTTGACATGTTACAAAGAAAATATATGGCCGTATCATTACATAAATGATAGATCAAGAAAAAACTTCATGAAAAAATCAATAACTCAAAAAAAAAACAGTCTGCCATGTCACACTTGGTAAATTGAAAATGTTCAACCCTTAAGAGAAGTCTGTGCTGAGGAAACCAAGCAGACATACTATAATCCAAAAGGTATTTGAAAGGATTAAAAATCTAGCTCGCAAAAAACAGGTCCTGGTCGGACAAAAACTCTTCTGGTTATCAAGTATGCTTTTAGACCTACGAGAAATGAGCTTAATCCGTCAACAAACTTGTATTGATTAAAAACCAGGCAATAAAATAGTTCATTGACTCAGTAAAAGTTGTTTCCTGCAAAAAATCTATGTTCCGATTTGATCACACCCGCATTTTCTAAACATCTAAAACAAAAAGGGTAGGTGGTTATTTTGATACAAGCATAGAATATTCCTGTAGAATTGCTAATTCTAGGCTTACCTAAGTAATACGGGGACGCATCCCCGTATTTAGCGATGAATGTCCCTCTCCTTTTGAGGCCCCTATGTCTGAACGCAGTAGTACAAATAGATTTCCTCCGCGCCATCCCGGCCACGCTTATACCTCGCGACATAACTCCATCGAGGACCCTCTTTGTTGTCCCGATATTCATAAAAATGTACACCGAGGAAATCCTCCAAAATATGTAAATCCGACTCGAAAACTCCTCGTTCCAATAACGATAAACTAGGATCAAAATGGGGTAATAGAAAGACTGGGACCGGGACGGTTGTTTCCGTTGCTGCTCTCTGAGCAATTTCTGGAGCTGAGTGGAAACGGTGAGCAGATAGTGTAAACAGTCCAGAAAACAACTTGAGCTGGGAGGGCGCACTCGACTTGAATCGGTTCGTGCGTAGCGGGATTTATAGTTCCGCAGACCTCAGTGTGGACGGAGGTTTCGCTCATGGTCAAACCCAGCCGCTCGCATAACTGGCGGAGGATCGCTAGGCTCAGGTGTTTCATGGGACCGTCACTTAATAAAACCGCCCGCCGCTTTTCACATTCCTCGCAACTGAGGCACACGCTTCGGCATTGCCCGCGCAAAGATTCTACGTGGTGATTAGAGGCGGCAACCTGCTCTAACTTCGTCCATCCGCCTGGTGTACCAGATCGTCCCGATGAATATGAACAAGGGTAGAAAGGGTATACATCTCATGTGGACTATTTTTCCTCTCCTGTAAAGGTCTCATCAGTCATGGTGTATGGCGCAGCCTTACGCTTGAATGCTTTCGGTTGAGGAGGGGTCCGGTCAGGAAGGGGCTTACGATCACCCGTTAATACAGCCCGACGATAACCGACTATTTTCTTGTAGGTTTTGAATTTCATGGTTTGGAGGAGTTCTAATCGATGAAAGCGTAATAGTTAACAGTGAATACGTGTTATAAGGTTAGTTTAGTCAACAGAGTTAAGTAGTGAATTAAACAATTGTTTAAGTTGCAAGACGACGAAAACAAACAAAGACTAGTCGGGATTTTAAAAAGGTACCAAATGTGATAACCCCCAACCGGAAACTACCGGGGATAGCATTAGGAAACTCATGGACGGATATTAGAGATAATTTGACCCAGGCATGCAAATATCTAGAACCCTCGGACCCCCTGCCCCAAGTGATAACGGTTCCCGGAAGTGCAAATAGCCCTATTACAGCTCGGCAACTAGCGGTTGAAATGGAGCCAAAATTTAGTATGTTATAGACCTAGTTGAGGGAACCTTAAGTTCAGAACCCCAGACACCCTGGGCCCCTACTTCCGTTGCAATGTCCTTTGTGAATAGTCCTCACCTCGACTTCCAAAAGCCGTTTCTCGGCCCCCACTGAACGCAGGGAGCTAAAACTTTTAGATATCATAGGTAGTAACGAGGTACATCATGTTATAATTTGAGCCAAATCCAGCGGTTGGACCGGGAGTTATTAGCGCCTTGGAAAAACACCACCTTAAACCGGAAATAGGCATTTACGCAAAATTATGAGCGGGGGCATATCGATTGTATGGCGGCATTAGACACTACAACTCAGCCTCGGAAAAAGACCCCTGGTAATCAAGACCCCTCGACGGCTCCTTCAAGTTAATAGCCTTTTCTCGGGAAAAATGGACATTAGAATTGTGAAAACTTGTGAAGTATTAACGGCATATGGATGAAATTTGGTAGGTATGACCCCTATGGGATTCTAAACTGAAAATGGAAGATTGACCCTGGGTGACCCCGGAGTGATCTTTAAATGATCTTTGAGCGTTTGGGTGTAGAAAACCCTGGGACCAACACCGGAAAGTGGCGTATTCCCCAAGCCCAAGCCTTGGGAACGAGAATCGGCACCTTACTTACAATTAGGAGATAACTTACCTATTGGGAAATGAAGCAGAAGCTGAAAGAGAATAGTTTTACAGTACGACAACGAAGTACTTGAACTAAATGGTTCAACCTAACTCGGCGAATGAGCTATTAATACATGTCCAATCAGACCAAAAAAAATAGTCCCAGAGAAAAACGGTGGTAATAGTAGCATAGCAAGTAAGTCTCCTAACAAACACGAATGAACGGGATACTTACCCAGCTCCACGGAGGTGGCTTTTTAGCACAAACTGACCCCTAATAAGCGAAGTAAGTTCCCCGAGTAGCTAGAAGGTCGGGAATTGAATAGACTATAGATAGGAAAATTAGATGCTCCGAATGAAGTAGCGACCCATATAAAGGGTTTTCCCCTAGCTCGGGAGGTCGGAATGTTGATGGGATAATTCAATAAAAACATTGGGAGATTGGTTAATTAAACACTACTCGGCTATGAGGTGAAATTGGACTTGCTATTTGCACAACTTAGTTAGAGATACCTAAAATGAACTTGCAGTTTAGGACTAGTGTCGTCAGAAGAAGAATTCAGTTAAGACCTAGCAAAAGAGTTACCAGAGTAAATGTCAGGACTTGTAGGGACGACCATATCTCTAACTATAACTGAAACTCAAATAGAAAAACATATAGGGATAAATAAACAGCCTACCCTTAGAGAGAACAATTAGAGTGAAGTTAGAGTGTAGTTGGAGAACAAGAAACTGTGAAGCTGAAGGGATCATTTAAAGTACCTCAAAGGAATAGTGATCCGTAGTGACACTATTAATTTTAGCAGGTCGAACTGGGTAATTGTGTGGAATTACTGTATGTAACTCGTTAATTAGGATTCTCTAGAGAAAGAGAGAATTGTTAGTTAAGTTAGCTGGGATTTGAATTGCAATTAGGCAATTGTGTTGATTGATTAGATTATATTTCGGCCACTTAGAGCCTTCTATATTTGGACCATTATTTATCTGACTTTAATTACAAATGAAATTTCTTGCAACCAGACAGCCTCAAGAGCACTAACTACAAAAAGGGGGCAAGTACCCGAATACAGTGCGGAATAGTTGCCACCAACTTAACCCTTTCGGGATTGTGGATAGTAGTGAACCTCGGTCGCCCCGCTGAATTCATTACCAAAGGGACCATTTTGCGGTGCCGTTTGGTTAGATTGTGTGAACGTACCTAGATGAGCTGTCCCCTAAACGTACAATTCCTATCACTAAAAAATTGTAACGATATATAAAAATCTGCAAAAGAAGAAAATTTATCAAATATTCATTTTTGATATTTTAAAGTTTTTTTTGGTTATTTTTAGTAGGTAATCCATAGCTAATCCATAGTTTGTTCCAATCGCTTTGACTGAAGCGCTCGGAAACATTAAAAACCGTAAAACATCGTGGTTGCGATACATGAGAACATCAGAAGAAAAATATCATCGAAGTGTCAACATAAAGATGGAGAAAATCCGAACTCGTTCTTAAACCTTTTTAAAAAATTCAAAAAAAAAACAAATGATTTGTCTAAACAAAAAATACTAACAATAATGGATCAGAAACTATTCAAACTATATGGATAGAAGTAACTTTTCGATTGCAATTTATGTTATAGCAAAATTGTAGTATAACATAAATTACGTCAGTCATAAATACTGGCAAATTTTCATCGAACTTAAGAAAACTGAATAGCAGCAATTCAAAGCCGAAACCAACCGCACACCCATGCATTCAGATGAAATTGTTGCAGTGCTTTGAGCCTTTTCAGGCATTATCACACGATAAAAACTTTTGAATTGAAGGAAATGTCTTATATAAGATTGTAATATTGTGGCTCACCGCAATATTGAAAAATGTCATGATATGTCATGAAAAAGCGTGATTGAAAATAAGCCTTGAAAAGAACACTGAAAAACACCGGGTCAAAATGCAATAAAGAAAACATTCTTACAGAGTAGCATTGTTGATTTGGAACTTGGAAAAAAAATTAGAAAATGTGACAAGAGACGAAGTGGCGCTTCACATACGCAAGCAAAATATCCAGACAATGCTATTGGAAACGGAGTCTCAGTGCGCTTTCGCAACTCACTTTTAAATTTTGTCAAGTGATGTTTCTTTTCTCGTCTTGCAAAACATTGGAAAAGGCCAAATAAATAGCCAATAAAAAACAAGACTCCTCGCATATCAAGGCTAAGCCCTAAATGTTCCTACTGCCCGTTAAGTCCAATTAAAATGATAGTTTTAATTGAAAAATTTATTAAATAACTGAAAAAAAATTAAGACCCAATGGTTTGCATCAATTCAATTGGGAACGCATTAACCCACCGCTTACGCGTGTTATCAGAATGCAGTATATCTCGCGCTAATAACACGATAAATTCCGTCCGAGAAAAGCCTACATACGTGTGTGTAACCTGTATTAATAGCCTTCGCAAAGAATGTAGCGCTGGTTTATATACCGCAATAAAACTGAACATAAAAATGATCGAATCGGGCTGGGTTCGAATTAGATTTGTAAGTTTTCTTATTTTTTATGGCAAAAACTGGAGGAAAACTATGGGCTAATTCCAGCTAAATTTGAAACTAAAGGCCTCATTTTAAATACTGGATATGAATTATTTATAATTAACTGTTATAAATCTGTTTATAATTTACTCTTATAATTAATCGGTTTGAGCTCTTATAGACATGTCTTGTGGTTAAATATTATGGTGCCGCGACAACTCGCAAAAAAGACAACTCGCAATTTCTTACACAGAGGCGAAGCGGAGCATCGCAACACTTGTGATGCGAAAACTTATTGTGCTACAAGATCACCTTTGATGCAAAAACTTATTGCGCTACAATCAGATAAACTTCAAAAAAAATTCAAGCTGTTTCTTACACCGAATCGTTGAAAAAAAATACTTGAAAGAATAACTAGCAAGAACGCAAAAAATCAGCTTTAGAAAGTCAAATATGAACATAGAAATAAGACTCGAATTAGTAAAACTTTCCTTCGTATGAGCTTTGAACCTGCGAGCTCGACTATTGGAGTCTCACACCCTGCCCTCTCGTCCATGAATGCTTAACAACTGGCAAACAGTAGTCATATAAAGCAGCTACGTATGCTAACAAAAGTAGTTTTGAATATTATAAACTGAAGGCATCCACACTAATTTTGCATGTAGTCAATTGGAAAACAAAAAAAACAAATTGAGTATTAATTATGCATTTTAAAACAATGAGAGATATATTGAGTTAGATAACTGTTTATTGAAGCTATGAACAATTGTTTATCGAAGCTAGGAACAATTAAAATATTTCCAAGATCTTTCTTAAAGTTTTGCGAAAAATTAGCTTTGCTGCGCGAGCTAACGTAGCGATAAACTTCGAAAAATCCAAGCTGTTTCTTAAAGCGAATCGTTTTGTCAAATGCTATAGGGTTTCCAAAGCAAGCTAATCAAGCTATTAAAATTTGAATTATTTCAATTTATTTTATAAAACGAAACTGATGGCGAAATGATTAAGTGTTTCTCAGATAGCTATCTTGACATAGTTCAAGATATATAACGAAACGAACCGATTCAGGAAAACTTTTTTAATCAAGCTATTCAAGCTACGAAACTTTAGAAACTTTCCCAATTAATTCATTGACTGATTTGGTTTGCTAAACACTCTGCTTAAAGTAGAGAAAAGTTTCAAAATCAGACTGAGTAAATTCACAAACTTGAGTTATAGTAAAACCTGTTTAATTGGAACAAAATCCATGATTTTAAAATTGGGCCGAAAAAACCTACCAGATAATGGCGGTTCAAAAAAAACGGAAAATGAACCGACAGAAACCAGGACGAAAACCACCAGCCCGAAAAATTGAGTTTCTCGGAAGTATAATTAAAACCTGAGGACGGTTTTAACTAAGCACACCTTGTATGATAGTAGTTCAAATTACTACTTATATGGTAGTAGTTTTAATTGAAACTTAACAAACTTTAAGAAACTTAAAAAACGGTGATCTATGTCCAGATGAATGTCCAAATTGTAAAAAAAATAAATAACTCATATAAGACAAGCAAACCCGATGGCGAAATGATTAAGTGCTTCTCAGATAGCTATTTAATTTATGAAACTTTGACATACTTCAAGAAATATAATAAAACGAATCGGTTCAAGAAAACTTTTTAAATCAAACTTTTAAAGCTACGAAACTTTAAAAACTTTCCCAGTTAATTCATTGACTGATTTTGATTGCTAAACGTTCTAGCTGCTTAAAGTAGAGAAAACTTTCAAAATCAGACTGATTAAATTCACAAACTTCAGTTATAGTGAAACCTGTTTAAATTGGAACAAAAGCCATGATTTTAAAATCGGGCCAAAAAAACCAACCAGATAATGGCGGTTCAAAAAAAAACGGGAAATGAACCGACAGAAACCAGGACGAAAACCACCAACCCGAAAAATTGAGAATTTTTCGAAAATATAATTAAAACCTGAAGACGGTTTTGACTTATTACACCTTGTATAATAGTAGTTCAAATTACCATTTATATGAAAGTAGTTCTAATTGAAACTCAACAAACTTTAAAAAATTTTAAGAAACGGAGATCAATGAGTCCAGATGAATGTCCAAATTGTAAAAAAAAATGGATAACTCATATAAAACACTAACGAAAATCATAAGTTCCTTTATTCTAAAATTGAAATAAAAGAGCGGTAAAATATTGAAGGTTTTGAGGCGTCCAAGCTTAATCACAGACTTTCCATTGCAAAAATGAATCGTTTAGAGTGTCTGATTTCTTTTTGTTTTTTAAAGGTTTCTGATCTCCTTTGTTGCAATTGTTCATATTTAGGACATTTATAGGGTGTATCTCCTGAACCTTCTTATTTGGTGAATGATATTCGATAAAGCGAGGTGAGCATAATCCATTTCTTATTGAAAACACCTATGCCATCCTTCGACCGAACTAACTGTTTTTTGGCTTCCAGTTCGCGCATTGTTGAACTGATTCCATGTAGCTGGTTTAAAATCAGGATCTTTTCGTAAAACTCCACATACATACTGCCACAACCACGTTCTTTAGAAACAATCGAGATACGTCTGGAGCTCATTCTCACAAGTTCTGGCATAAAAAGATTCAAGTGCAAGCTTCAAGTCGCACTCAGGGATCAAAGCCAGCGCAATAAAGGATTTAACTTTCTTTCGTAATTCTTTGTCTTCTCTGTAGTCGACTGCCAGTCCAAATTCTTGAAATTTTTACGCAAATTGAAAGAAGCACCTTTTTACAGACGCTAAGAGGAATTCGGGTTTGAAAGCCGAAAGTGCTGCTTTTTCAAAATCAATTACAATTTCTGTAGGCTCTAATAATCGGTTCTGTTCACTCAACACACGAGTGTTTCTGGTGAGTTTGCCGGTGTTGCTGCTGAGTTTTGCTCTGCAATAGAAAAAAAAACCATTGAGAGCGAGCAGTTGCTTATAACAGCATGTACAGTGTATACTTGGTAAAACAGCGAGGGGCAACTTATAAATATGCCATCAGCATGCCACGTGTATCACTCAAGAATGTCCAGAATGTCCATGTTCAATAAGTCGGTCGCAATCCCCCGTACCGAGTCGTGGGTCAAAAAGCTCTCCCCCTTAGAGTCGACCGAAGTTCCGTGGGACTTTCGAATGTCTCCAACGGTCTTTGGCACAACTTCATGTTTCAAATAAGTAGAAATAGATGCAGAAATCAGAATGAAAATTATTTCGACTGCGAGCAATTAGACAATTAATGCAATCAAAAATTTTGGAATTAAGCGATCAAAAAGACTCATAACTCTCTGCAATAATTGTTTAAAGTTATGTATTAATTTAACAAACATTTAGTTAGCACTAAGCGGGGGACCATTAGGGGTAATTGCGGGATTATTTCGACTTTATTGCAAGTTAACGCATTTTGGGCTAAATTATACTATCCGTCTTTTTTCGAGTTGTCTGTAGTTGCGAGCTGTCGTGTTAGGAAATATTATGAGTGAGAATAGTGTAACTTGATATGCAGTGGATTCTGACTAGGTTGGTTGATAGCTTCTCTGAACAGCTGTGCGTGTTGCCAGTGCACATCTCCCCTCCCCCCACTGAGAGTAGCAGTTAGAATAACAGAACAGTCCGCCACTGAAGAGAGGTCAATGGTATGAGACACTTGTTCAGCATCACTGTCCAACTCCTCGATCAAACTCTCCTTCTTGTCAGCCTTCCGTACAGATGAAACCCGAAGAGATACATTTGCATTCTCGTACAATTTACTATGACATTTAATGAGGGCCTGGTCAAATTTAAAAGCACTTGTTGTCGGCAGGGAAAACTTCCAGCTGATGACTCCCTTTTCACCCACTCTGCATTCTGGATTCCTGCACAGGTAAACCATCTTCCAGTCAAACTCTTCCTTTCGGAAGATATTCTGAGACTGGTAAACACCATTTTCCCATCCGTACAGGCTAGAACTGGTCAAACCTTCATCTACACAACTATTGAAGGAGTAAAGGTCTTCGCCAGGATTGTATGTCAAATTGGCTACCCCTCGAGTGGCGTCAGGAGGGGGTTCAATTTGAAACACGTTCGAATTCGACTCAATTCTACTCCCGCTTGTCGAGCAGTCCCCCAATTCGCCTCTCTCTTTCCTCCATTGCACACTGCCTGTAGTTCTACCTTGCAGACCCGAACTGTCCCATTTCTCCTCTTTCAGTCTCGCATTCAGCTTGGCATCGTTATTTAGAAACTCCACATACTCTGTAATCAACCGCAATGTTATCTTGGACCAGTCTAGCCCATAATTGTGAGCTCTGATTTTGTCGTTGACATTTTCCGTTATTCTGACAACCATCGCTTCTCTGTATTTAGTCCTCCTGTTCCGTAGCTGTGCATGGTCTTGTGAGTATCTCCATGTTACATCTAGCACTTGAAGTGCTGATATTGAAAAGACATAAGTGAGTTTCTTCTTCCACCCTTTCTCATACAGGAGTGGTTTGTCGAATGCATTCTCACAGGGGTCCGCATGTGTCCATCTATTTCCTAGACTCTCACTGAACACCTCAGCCCATACATGGTCAGTCTCATCCAACACATATCGAGTCTCGAAGTTGAGAGCCCTGGAGAGAAGGACAAAACAGTTGGCCCATTCGCCACAGCGACCCCTTCTGCTTGTTAGCAACCTCACAGGGCAGTTGTACCTTGGGAACCTATTTGTAAAACCACACTTGCTACACAAGTGGTTCTCTACTCTTCCCGCCCCGTACCTCAGCTCCTCATTATTCGGCCCCAGCATCCCTCTGTTCTGAGTTTTGCCTCCGCACCCATCACATGCTAGAGTATCTACCCACTGAAAGAACTCCAGTTTAAACCACCTGAGCAACTCCAAAAAGAGGAACTCTTTTATACTGCCCCTTTTATCCTTCTCATTTCGGTTAAGGAACTTGCGCTGAGCATTTGTTGTCAGCTGTACTAATGGAACTGTTTCTCGGGCTTTTTTCTTGTTCGATTCATCCTCATATTTCTGCACAGAATGCTGCCATTGTCTTTCTAATGTCTGCTGCAGATCCAACTCAGAACCAGACAGGCTCATCTGATCTGGAAATTTAAACCATACAAAACAACTAGCGTGTGACGCACCTCCGGTGCTTCAAACAGATTGGTGAACATGAAAACAGCTCATGCATAAATTATATGCAAAACAAAGAAATTAATGCAACCAAAATCTGACATCACTCCGCCAAAGGGTCGAAAAATTCAAAATTGGAAAAAAAACATTAAAAAATCATAAAAAACGCCATATCGCGAAAACAAAACGGATTTGAGCAGTCATCATTTGACGCCAGATTTGCAACCCCTGAGTGTACCTTGATAGCAACCCACTATAGGGTTAAGAACTTCAAATTCTACCTTATTTAATTGGCGTTTCACTTGACACATGTTTAAGAAGTCCCTATGTTGACATGTTTAACGAAAGAATTTTTGCACGCTTAAGCTATATCGTACATTGTAATGCTTCAGAAATTTTCTTTGGCACATGTTTAAGAAGTCCCTACGTTGGTCTCTTAAAAAGCCAAAACGCTGCAAGGGCTTAAGTCGACGTGTTAAAATCTGTTGGAGCGCGAATGCTTAACACTATGCTTTTCCTATACTCGCAACGTGTAACTATCAAAGTTTTTATTACAGAATATATTATCGCATCTAAATCAGTGAACTTCAAATTTTAAAAAAAAATCATTAATCATTAGTAACTACCAGACTAGAGCAAAAGGAAAGCCAACATGAACAAGAAAAAACAAAACAATTGTAAACAACTACGATCAAAAATCGTCATGAATCTTCGTCTTCGCTTGTTTCTATCATAACACGTCGAAAGCCCGCATTACGCGCTGGCTTTTTGGTGCCCTGAGTTTTATTTTCATCGTTTAAAGGTCGTGAGGAGTGGTCTGATTCTGCACTGGAGACTCCGTTTGAGTCGTTACTCTCTTCCTCCTCCGAATAATCTTCAGACTCTTCTTCCAGATCACTCCCGTCGTCTATGAAACTGTCGTCGTAGTCATATGTTTGATCTATCATGTCATCCAGTTCCTGCTCACTGCGCACATTGAGTCGAGAACGCCTTGCATTATTATTGGAATGATCAGCGGCTGAACTGTTAGCGATACTTGTATTTTCTAAATCTTCGTGACAGTAGTGGGCTCTATGTGCAGCATTGCGTCTGTAACACTTTTTTCCATATGGACATTTGGGTTTGGAAATGTTTATACTACTTGAGCTCTCGTCTCTGCCTGTTGTAGCATCTTCCTCGTCAGACTCCAAATAATCAGAATCTCCTGGATGACAGTACTGTTTCTTGTGTTCTCTACAGCTTCTATAGCAGGAGCCAGCATAAACACATTTCTTCCGCAAGCTCTTTCTGATCAGCATACTTATGTCATTCGCTCTACTTCCATCATCAATATCAAATCTTTCTATTCTATTCTGTGGCGGAGTATCATTCAGATCAGGGCCAGCAGATAGCCGTGTTGAAGTGAACACATCAGGAGAGAAAGTGACGCTTGCTCTAGAAATATGAGCGTGCAATGAGTTCTCTACTTCGTGCGAATCTCTTTTCTTCGAGCTCGAAGCTTCATTTCCTTCGTTTGACATTCTTTTTCTCGGGGATTGAATTTCAGGTGCTTCCGCGATGGACGCAGACTGCAATTCATTAGGCTGAGAGTCGCCTACAATCTTACATGGACTTATTTCCGAGCAATCGCTTGTCTTCTTGTCGTCATTCAAACTGTCCGGAACAAGCGGTACAATGACACCATCATTTTCAGAAGAATCGTTGTCGTTATCAGCCGTTTTACCGTCAAATGATTCGTCCGTTCTTACTTCAGATGGATGATACAGTTCAAATATTAGAACTTCCGAGAGAAACGATATCCTATCTCCATGCCGAATAGGTGTAAACACATTTTTGGTCATTATACGTCTTTTAAATAGATCAATTTCATCTGTTGCTTCAAAATAATACATGGGATTTTTTGCTACCGGCTTTATTTCTACAACTGATGCTTCAGTGAGACGAATCAAAGCATGTGATCGAGACACCCTTGGATCTTCTATATCTAACATTGTGCCTCTTCCTAAAACAAGTTCTACGCCTGGCTTTAAATCAGTCAGGCTGATCTCTTTGCCAGTCGCCACATTAACTAAAAAAGCTTCACTTCCATCCATTGCTCGAAACTATTCAGTCTGAAAAATTGAAGTTACGAGTCATGTCTGATCGAAGGATTCATCCTTGCGAATTCAACTTTTGGACAGGTCTCAGGACATTTTTCGGGTTAGGCTGAAATGGGTCTAAAATTTCGTGTTTGGGCACATTTCAAAAAAATAAATGCACCCTACTGGCAAACAAATGAACCCTATTGGCAAAACTAGGCTTCGCAAACAGCAGCGAACTATGCCAAGTAGAATCTTTGAAAGGGTAAAGAATAAAAGGGTTTTGGCAAAAGTAAAATACACTAGCGACACGGTGCAGCACTTGCTGCATTTAAAAATTTTTAATATAAGTTTCAATTCATATACAACAATGAAAAAAAAAACATAAATAATTTAATTTGGTGCCGAGGACCCCACCCATTTAGTCCTCGATATTGTCGTCAATGAGCGGAGAAACCTCTGGCGAAGGATCTATGGAGAAGGAATCCAGGTCTCCAAGAACCCTGGATGACTCTCCTAGAGTCCTGGAAGCCTCGGCTGAAACAAGCATTAGCATAACAGACTGTTCAAACAGAAAAAAAATGACACAAACAAAAACTTCACTGTTAAAACTGAAGATTTGAAACAAACCATATACAGCTGTCAATAATAACACTGTATGTCAGGGAACAACTCATAAAAAAATCTTCACGTCCCTAAAAACTGTTTAAGAAAAAGATTAACAAAAACAGCAGTTTTTTCAAAAACGATTTCCGACTGGTACTTTTAAAACACAAAAAATCCAAAATTTACGAAAAAAAAATTCAAAAAAACTCAATTTAAATTACAATGAGCAAATTATGAAAACTGTAAAAAAACTTCAATGTAATTGATGCCATGAGATTATTTTATCTGTCTTTTCTATCCAGCTTTTTGTTCTTTGTTTTCATCTATCTTTTTTTATCTACCTTTTACTATTTAATCAATCTTTTCATCTAACTTTTTTAACTATCTTTCTAACTTTCTTTTTTACCTATCTTTTTTCTTCTTTCGTTTCATCTATCCTTTATTTGTAGTTTTTCGCAAGTTTCACAAAATAAGCAAGAAGTTCATGAGCTGAAGATGTCTCAATTTAAAAATTCTCAGATTTGGTTTTTAAATTGAAAATTTTTCAATGAGCAATTTAACTATTTTTCGAAGCGAAAAAAGTCAAACGAAAAGAAAACAAAAGTTCTCACTTTTGTGTTGAATGATAACTGCAACAACATTTTATATCTACAACAATTTATCCGTTTAGCAATGATATTTCTAAAAGTTTTCCGATCAGGTTCTTCAAGAAAGAATCAGAAGTAAAAGGCAAGCAACTATATTGAGTCACATGAGTCAAAACTGTTTGAAAAAAAGTTGAATGCTAATGATTCTTAAGTTTGAGGTAATGTTGTTTTCCCATTGGAGTTTTTATAATAAGCGAAGAAACTATGCCAAAAAATATGAAAACGAAAAGAGAAACAAAAACTTTACAACAAATTATTTTCACAATAGGTTTTATAGAGCCTCAAGATGAACTATGTTTTTAGTACTCAACCCTTCGCTTTCATCGCTGATGCAAAAACGTATATGTCTGTGGTTACGCTTTCTGGACGCTGCTACACATAATTGGAAACCAAAGACTGGATCCCACAGCCACACTAACAATTTATCCAGTGTTTGACCCTGATTGGAAATTGACGCCTTTTCCATTTGAACCGAGCGTTTTCAGGTTCTTCAGCTGTAAGGTTTATCCGCGGAATGTAGTGCAACTCGTTCGAAATTTGCTTTCGTGCAACTATTAGCTTAATGTTGATCATATCAACTATGGTGAGTCTCACACCGTAACACAGGCCATTCTTGGGGTTTACATTTCATATGAGCATGATGGGTAGACCACTCTTAAAACGCATGAAATGGTCTGGCATCCAGGCAGGTGCTACTGAATTGAAGAACTCTGTGGTATACTGACATGCATCGTCAGGCGAACACAACAAATTAGCACTGTAGCACTCAAAACTCGATTCTAAACATAACCGGACATAAGGAAAAACTGTGCTTCTTGAAGCAAACGTTGAAAAATTCGTTTTCTTTGGCTTACTACCTGAGAATAAGCAAGTCGCAACAATATGAGTTGATTCTGCTGACCATTGAACTTCGCACAGCTAAAATAGCTCGAGATTTCTCTTCGCCTATATTCTCAGCCTAAACGCCTAACTGTTGTTATTATAATAACAATGCACTAAATGAAGGTTTCAAAATTTTCTATACTTGAAATTGTCAAAAACCCATTCAACGGCTTTGCCAAGGGAATCATCCCTTAAATACTCCGTGCTGTTCTCCGGAAGCTTTATGATTTCACCTTCTTTGCCATTACTAACTGATAGTAACCAGTTGTCATAATCTTTGGCTTCTTCTTGGTCATGCGCAGTAGAAAATCGCATATTTTCACGTAGACTGTACACAGTAAAATGACGGCAAAGATAGGACTTGTTGAGTCAAACTACACTAGACTGCCTCTGATCTCGAGTTTTAACATCTGGCAAAATTTGGCTAAGAACTTGGGAAGGTTATCACGGCTACAAGAAAAAATATTGACACATTTTTCAATATTTTTTTCAGACCCCATTAGCTGAAATCGCGTGACAACACTATTGATTTTCCCCAAACGGAACATCACTATCCATAATGTCTCTAAGACTTCGATCCAAAGCGTATCAATGAATCATTGGCGCTTCGTCCCAAACAATGACCTCAGTTTTTCTTAAGAGATCTGCTAGAGGCGATTGATACGGATCATTCAGCAGAGCAATCATGGAGGTTTAACGTGATCTGGAATGGAGAATAGGCAGTACGGCCACTGGTAGGTTCTGTCGCAGCGATCCCACTAGAAGCGACTGCAAGGGCAATTGAGGTGAAATCGGATTCATTGCTCGTACGCTTGCCAAAATGGCATTTAAAGTGTACGTTATGCCTGTACCTCCTCTCGCATCGAGAAATGTGCAACTTGGAACTTTCCTTTTGACAGATGTTATGACATGTTGAGAAAACTCTCTTTGCTCACTATTTAAAGACTTCACTGAACCTCCAAACATTTCAGCGGCAAAAACATCCAGTTGTTCTCTATCGTTACGAAGTTCATCTTTTACAATAGTGAGCACGTCCGAATCTAGCAAAAATAAACGTTCAACTTTTTTCGGTAATCTAGATGAATGGAAAGAAGAGGTAATCTAGATGAATGGAAAGAAGATTATAAAACGACAGAAACTTTCCATGTGAAAGCAGGAATAACTCAATATCCATTAAAATCATGTTGTCGATGATCTCAGATGACAGATCAAAGCAATCCTTGAGAAAATCATCCTTCCATAAGACACTGTGTTTTGTGAAGATTTCACATCGATCTGCCAGCTCGCAGAAAACCAGCAAGACCCCAAAAATTTTCTCAGACTTGCAGAACTCAATTGAAATCCGGCATCGTAAAGCAAGGAATACCATTCGCCGTCATTTTCCAGCAAACCTAACGCCTCGCAAACAACATTGTAGGTTTCTAAGAGATGGCCTCCCATGATTTTCAGTTTTTCAAATGATGACTTGCCTTAAACAGCATAAACATTTAGTGCTGTACAGAACTATGCCAAGTAGCAGCTTTTAAGGGGTAACGAATAAACGGGTTTTGGCAACAGTAAATTAAATGGCACTTTTTTCGGCATCTGGTAAAGATGCAAAATTGAAACTTTGGGCAGATATACTATTTTTAAACGCTCTGCTCATATACTTTCGAGGCAATATTTACGCCGAGCTCACCTGCAGTGAGAGAGTTTTTTTGCATAAAAGTGAACTTCGCATTTTCAGTTGTGTTGTCCTAAAGAAAATAATACGTACGTCATCTAATGATCGGAATTCAAAAATTAGGGTGTCCTTACGCGGTTCCGAGCAGTCACATCGCTTCTCAAAACAATCAAAAACCCAAGCACGGTCAAACCTTTAGTTCAAAAAAAAACGTAGCAGGATGTACATTCACTGACAATACAAGATGTACATGGCATAACTGGCTGACCAAACTTCAAGACTTTGCAAAAAAAGGCTTTTTCTAGCTCGAGGATTTCAATGATACGATTTGTTCTAATTGACACCATTTTGACGATGCGGGCACACCACGCTAGTCCATCCAGATAACCAGCTTAATTTTGAAGGACATACTTGTCCATTTATAGCCTCAGCTATCTTTTTTCCGAATACAGACTTCATGCGAGTCATTTCTAGATGTCAACCCAATCTTGGCGTCTCCCTTTCAAGATTTTATCTTGAACTTTTTTCCATTCATAACTTCAGCATAAAAGCAACTTCGAAATGGAAATAGAGTGCTCCGGCGTCCATAAGAAACTGTTTGCAATTCCTATGATATCAGAAATACTAAAATTTGCCTTTCTTCAAGGGTTTTATCCGCTCTCATTTTAACAGTCGCCTACTTAGGTTAAAGAAAAATAGGCCCTGTGCCAGTCGGTCATATTTGGAAGTTTGACCTTGAGAAAAGCAAGAGCACTTAATTTTGGGGTGAAATTTAATTTTTCAAAAATTCGAATGGAGCCTGTCATGCACTATTCTCTCGCGATAACTGAAAACCGAAAAAGAGAAATCAGAACGATCGAACAACAATCGCGGGAAAGTTGTCAGATAAAAAACAAGTGGGAAATTGCTATTCGCAATTTCCATCATAGTGAACAAGAGTAGAGCTGTCCTATCTGAAATAGAAGACATGTGCCAGTCGGTCATGTCTGGAGGTTTGACCTTGAGAAACACGTAATTTTGGAGTGAAGTTTTAATTTTGAAAATTTCGAATGGAGCCTGTCATGCTCAGTTTTCTCGAACCAACTGAAAAACGCAAAATCAAAATCAGAACGTCCGAATTAACAATTGCGGGAAACTACTCAAGAAAAAGGCAGGAAATTGCTATTCGCAATTTCTCGATACGAAATAATCAGAGAGTAGAGCTGTCTTATCCTGAAAACAGGAGAATAGAATACAGACTTGAGAAAGGACGACTATTCGAACGGAAAGGAGTGAACATTCAATGGAAGAGTGGACAACTCGAGTGTCCCAATGGTTCATTCAGAAACTTTGATTCTTGAGACAGAACTTACTTCTGTGGTTAAAACTAATTAGCATCAAACTTATTTAGTTATATTCTTTGATTCTCGAGCTGCTTATCTTTTAATTACTCCTCATACTCAAGTGCATCGACATGTGAGTTCTCAATTTAAATTTCTCGAGTGTATTTTATGATAGTTATGTTGAGATAAGGCGAGTTTTAGGTTGATCCATCTGAAATGGATCAAAGTTCCACTGTCCAATAAAAAGTAACTAAGCGGATTGTTCCGACCCGGTTTTTAACGGCGTTCATGTATTTTGGGTATTTCGAGACCTAAGTATGGGGACGTTTTTATTACTAGAGTGGGGGGGTATTTTGGTAGTGGCCTTTAAGCTGTAACGGGTTCCAGTCTCATGTCGCAAGCGAACCGAATTGGCTCCGACCGTTCTTGAGGTAGAAAAACACAAGAGATAGTGTCCCTGACTCTTGAGCCAATGGTTATAGGGCCTATTTTTCTTAAGCCTCATGTGTGACTACAGTAGACGAATGTTACATAGTGTTTTTATGGCGCTCCTGGCTGTTTTTACGACATCATGACTACAGAGTCGAACCCACTTGACACAGCTCCGGGCTACATGCCCATTCTAGAGTACCGGTGGTACGGTTCAGCGAGAACGTGTAAACCTTCCGGTTTTACCGTGATAGCTTTTTAAGAAAACTCAAGAAAACTTCCTGGTACGCTCTCCGAACGAGGCTTAGCTAACCGAGTGAAGGGGGGCAACTAGGGGGACAAAAACACGAGCAAAAAAGAATACAAAAAGGAACAAAAACCATAAAACGAAAAAAGACAGTGACTTTGATACCAAATTAGTTGGATCAAACCTTTGTATTAATTAAATAGTATACACATACTGTTTTATAAGACCGATCGTTTCGATCAATCTAGCAATTTGAACCAGTGACTTCAGGAAGGTGCCCGAGTGGGGGGCGTTGTTAAGGGTTTTCAGATAGATTGCGACCCAACCGGACCACTAGGAGACTTGACTGGAAAGGGTGACCAGTCGAGTGGGAAAGTGGTTCACAAGGATCGAAACGGACCGCTAGGAGACTTGATTGGAAGAGGTGACCAGTCGAGTGGGAAAGTGGTTCTGCTGTCAAGTGCAGAACAGAGACAACCAGCACAGGACCACTACAAGAGGACGCACAGGGGTGTTCTCAAGTCGAACAACGGGTATCGTTAGAATCCACATTACATTATAGGAAATAAGTCTAAAATTGGATAAGCGGAGTCCCATTGTTTTGAGGCAGTTTTTACTCAAGCAGGCCTGGAAACAGGTCTACGGTTTTCTCTCGAGAGGTTTAGCACCCGGCGCTTAAGGGATTTTTCGGCTTAAGAGGGGGGCTAAAGAGGGGGGAGGTTAGTAGGGGGGCTGGTTAGGTTAGAGGTTGGCGGTTGTAAATTGTAAAAAAGGGGGAAATTAGAGTAACTAATTAATCGACATCGTTGATTTAGTTACATTAGCCATCAACACGCGTTGGTAATAATTGGTGGATATCCAAAATTTAACTCGAGTTAAGATTGGTACGCTGGTTGGATTGGTAGGGGGGAACAGATATAGACAGTTTTTGTGATACCCCATAAGATCGCTAGTGGGGGGAGGAAAACGCGTGGCAGTTAGGTACCAGACATTTTTTTTCGACAGAAGGTCGACATTTGTCTCCTTTGAATTTTAGGTGGGTTGATTTCTCTGTTTTATTATTTTTTCTTGTTTAAAAAATTTTTTTTTTTATTTATTGTTGCATTTTGGTGAGGATTTGCGATTAGTTTTTATACGAACAGGTGATCACAAGATACCTGCGCACAGGTTTTGGTTTCAAGTTGCTTGGAACATAGAAAAAGAGGTAATTCAAAACGGGGGGGTTAGCATTTGGCCATTAAGAGAGGGTTTTTGGGATTTTCACTAGAGCTTGAGTGGTGGTACAAGGTACAGTGAATCAAGAAGTCCCTACAACGAAGAAGAAAGTGATCCGATATCCAGACACTCAGTGACGAGTCTTGGGACAGTACCGAAGAAGTCTTGGGACATTGCAGTCTGGGGACAGTCTTGGGGCAACACAGTCTTGGGACAGTGCAGCCTTGGGGCAGTCTTGGACCAGAGCAGTCTTGGTACAAAACAGTCTTGGGCCATTGGTCTTGGGACGTTAGTCTTGGGACGTTGGTCTTGGGACATTAGTCTTGGGACGTTGGTCTTGGGCCATTGGTCTTGGGACGTTAGTCTTGGGACATTAGTCTTGGGCCATTGGTCTTGGGACATTAGTCTTGGGCCATTGGTCTTGGGACATTAGTCTTGGGACGTTGGTCTTGGGCCATTGGTCTTGGGACATTAGTCTTGGGACGTTGATCTTGGGCCATTGGTCTTGGGACGTTAGTCTTGGGACGTTGGTCTTGGGCCATTGGTCTTGGGACATTAGTCTTGGGCCATTGGTCTTGGGACATTAGTCTTGGGACGTTGGTCTTGGGCCATTGGTCTTGGGACGTTAGTCTTGGGACATTAGTCTTGGGCCATTGGTCTTGGGACGTTGGTCTTGGGCCATTGGTCTTGGGACATTAGTCTTGGGACGTTAGTCTTGGGACATTGGTCTCGGGACGTTAGTCTTGGGACGTTGGTCTTGGGACGTTGGTCTAGGGACGTTGGTCTTGGGACATTGGTCTGAGGATACCAATAAGAAGTACTGGGACAACACTGAATAGTCTTGGGACGGTAGAGAGAAAGTCTTGGAACAGTATTAGGAAGGGGGTACTACAAGAGTACTAAGTTAGGTTGAAGTAACCAATTATAACAACAAATTCCCTATCCTAACCTAACACATAAAAGTTTTCAAGAGTTTAAGAAAAATTGTTTTTAGCGAATTGTCAATTTCTTTTTACTTAGAATTTTAACCTTAGAGTAGAAATTTTGTAGATAATAATACTGTAAATAATAACAATTGTAAATAATGAGGCGGAGCAGGGTACCGGTAGCTGAAAAAAGATCTACCGAAGCAAAGACAAAGTATAATTCGTCGCTACGCAAAACAACATCAATGGGTCCGAAGATAACAAAGAAGAGCTTTTCAGTTAATATGGTCAGCACAAGGAGTACAACGGAGAACAGAGCAAAAGAGGGCAAGGAAGGGGAACGAGTAGAACCCACCATCGAGATTGATCTAGAGACACCCGATCAAAGTGTGGATGAAACAGGGAAAATGGCGACGGAGTCAACCCCAATGCCCAAAGCAGAAGAACCGAACCCGAATCCCATAGAGTTCTCACCAATAGACAATGTGGAAGATGCAATAGGCAACACCGAGGAAACGGTGAAAGAAGACTCTCAAGTAAAAAGACATCTTTTACAGAAAAGTTGGCGATGATGGTCGGATTAAAAACGAAAGAAAATATGACCGAAGAGCCAAAAGCTGAAAGAGCGCGAACATTTGGGACAGTGAGCACGAAGACGACAGAAGCCAATCCAAGAGAGTAACAAACTAAAGCAGAGGCTACGGCCAAAGACAGACCGACGGCTGACCATGAAGAGGCTACGATTGAGCTGGGTGACTTGATGGCGAAGCTGAATCATATTGACAAAAAACTAAAGCACAGCGAAGAGGACAGAGAAGTGATAAGAAAAGAGTTAAGATACAACAAACACGAGTATCTAGATAGTTACTTTAACCTGGCCAAGGCAACAGATGAGAGACTCAAGGAGATGTCAGATAAGGTAGACGCCACCAATGAAGAACGAGATAAGAACATCAAAAAAGATATGCAACAGTTGAAAAACCGATATGATGATGTCAACAGCCAATTAGGTGGCCTGGAAAAGAGAATGGACACAATGGGCAAGAATCAGGCCGAAAGTTCGAGTGCAATACAGGCGAAATTGGATGAAATCTTGAGAAATTCTACCTCACAAGAAAGACCGGCAGCGGATCGCACGCAAGGCACCAGAGTTGACTTTGTGGAACCACAAAGGAACAAAAGGCAATCGACACCGTTGCCCTTAACCCGGGACACGGTGAGCATAGCACCAACAGCTACTAAAACGATTATGAAGAATGGAACGTCAAGTACAACGACTGGTCCGGGGGACTCAACAGCTAACAGCAACGCAGGTCCGGATGCTATGACATGGGCAAGCACTTGGGAAATGATGAATAGAACTCTAGAGGCCTTCGCCACGAGGAACACTGACTCGAATGATAGAAGAGAAGGAAAATCCAGAAAAACATTCAAAAAGCCAAAAGAATTCAAAGATGACTCCGATGGATGCATTGAAACTTGGGTGGAAGTGATGAGATTACACCTTGAACAGGACAACTTGAACGATGAAAGACAAGCATTCACAGCCATACTCAGCAATTTAGAAGGCACAGCATTAAATTGCGTGGTTGCGAAGAAAGAAGAAGAACGCGATACCGCGGACAAAATCTTTGAAAAACTGTTGAATAGATTCGGCTCAGGCATGAAGGGTCATGAAGCGATGATGCGATTTGAAAAAAGGAGACAGAGAGATGACGAATTGATAGACAGGTTCCTAGATGATCTCGAGAGCTTGAGAAGGAGGAGTGACCCAGAAGAATCTACCAATAGAAGAAACTTCAGCATAGCCTCAAAGTTCATTGATGGGGTAAAGAGTGATGACTTGAGAACGATGTTAGCAACGTATTACACATTGTCGAAAGATAATGCGCCAACTCCAGAAGAGATGAGGCAGAAGTCAAGGGAGTACATGCTGATGAAACCCAAGAAATACTCGTACTCAGACAACAGAAACACCCAAGGGGGGAGTCAGCCACAGAGGTCGCCATGGTACAAGCCCAGAGATGACATGGACAAACGCAGGTCGTGTGCTAACTGCGGGTCAGTTGATCATCATGTGGCGGATTGCACGACATACAAACAGGGCATGAAGAGTTTGGGATATGCACCTGATGAGGAAGATATGAGTCAAATGGAAGAACACGAATTCTATAGCGGCTTGATCACCAAAATAGGAGCAAGATGCTTCTTCTGCAACCAAGAAGGGCACTTCAGGATGGACTGTCCGTTGTTTTGGGAAGCGGTCAAGAATCAGAGTCATCCGAAACACAAGTTGGCGCTAGCAGCGGTGCAGAACCAGAGAAACAGACAAGGTGAATTTGAGACGAAGAAACTTGAGGGACCAAATGTGGAACTACCAACGAAATCAATGAAAACTGTAACACAATGTGGTAGTGCAGCAGAGGCCACGGCGAAGAAAGCCCCAGAAATAGATTACGAAAAGGCGGCAGCGGAGGCCATCAACAAAGTGAAGCAGGATCTGGCAGCGAAAGAAATAGAACAACGACTAAAGCAGGAGATCGAAAAGCAGAATTTCAACGAAGCATTAGCTGGATCGAATCCAGCACCAGAGGCTGTATTGGGCTCGACAAAGACTGGAAATTGTAACACTGTAAAGATGGTGACAGGAAAACTATTCGGCATATCAAAAATCGGGGCTAGACTAATGTCGATAATCACAGTGGGCGGCCACGAGGTAACCAGAAACTTGAGCGAACCGAGCGACCAGACAATAATGCACATTGATGTGTACGCAGATTACTTGAGCTTAATAAGTCCACAATCGACTTCTAGAGCATTGAGAGCACTACTCACGCGAGGGGGTAGCAAGTCGGTACGTGTTGATAACAGATACACAGAAGCTTATGGTCCACATGAGGTGATGTTGAATATAGATGGAATCAACATCTATACCAAAACAATGATAACATGTGATGAAGACCTAATTGGGCAAATCTACGTAGGGAAGGAAGAGTTAAAGGTGAGATCGATTGGACACTGCGCCATGCTTGAAGAAGATGCGATGCACATCGGGACAGAGGCAGATGTGACAGGGCACGTGCTAGACATAAGTGGCAAGAAGACTCAGTTACGTGGGTTACTCGATACGGGAGCGGTCTTGAGTGTCATACCAATCGAAACTTGGGAACGAATGGGCTTCAACAAAGATGACTTGATAGATTCGAGAATACGGTTATCGGCTGCGAACAAAGGGGCCCTGCGCGTGTTGGGCAGAACGCCGATAATAGCGCTCAATCTGGGGGAACGTAACCTGTGGATGAGTTTTCTTGTAGTAGAAAACCTAGATGAGTCCGACCAATTTATTTTAGGCAGAGACTTCATCAGGAACTTTGATGTAGCGATTGATCTAAACAACGCAATGTTCAGGATACGGAACCCGAATAGGAGGTACGCAATCAAACCGGTAAATTTAATAATGGCAAATGAAAGCAAAGCACCGGTGTTCTTGAGTAGGAGGGTGAGGCTAAAGGCAAATGAAGCGGCAATCGTAGGCTTGCGGATGAAAAATTACAATGAATTAAGTGACAATAAGCAAGTGTGTGTAGTTCCGAATCCTAATAGTCAAAGTGCCGCTGTTTTAGGAAGATCCTTCTCGATAGCGAAGAGCGGCCTCTGCGTCAGTGTTTTGTTGAATACCCTTGATATACCGATCACGATACAGAGAGGGAGGAAACTGGGATATGCTTTACCGGTTAAAACTCGATATGAAACAATTGAGAACTCGAACCAGAATGAAGTTGTTGATTGTCCCAATCACAGGGACAAAATTTGTATCTTGAGATAGTTGCAGAAAATAAAAGATTCTTCAGGTCTTATTAAATCACTTAAGTCAGAAACGGACGATGGGCTGTCGAGCTGTTCAAACTTTCCAGAGAGACCCACACTAGATGAAATGCAAACTGATAAACCGGTTCTGCCGGAGATTGAACACTTGAGGGGCAAACTGAAAGATGAACAGCTCGAAGCCATCAAGGACGTACTAGAGCGGAACGAGGAAGTTTTTTCGAAGCACAAAGCGGATATCGGGTGTTGTAATTTCGTTGAGCATGAAATAGAACTTGAGGAGAATGCGGTACCGCACAGGGAGGGGGCGAGGCGCATGACCCCGCACAAATCAGAGGCGTGTAGAAAAGAGATCGAAACGTTACTAGAGTATGACATGATAGAACCAACCAAGTCACCGTGGGCGTGTGGAGTAGTGATGGCCAAAAAGAAAGGCGACCAGTTGAGGTTTTGTTGTGACTTTCGATACCTGAACTCCGTCACGGTGAAGGATGCCTATCCCATACCTAGGATTGATGAGAGCCTCTCGAAGTTAGGTGATGCAAAATTTTTTACGACTCTTGATTTAGGCTCGGCCTTTTGGCAGGTACCACTACGGAAGCAGGACAGGGACAAGACAGGGTTTGCCTGCGAGTTGGGTCTGTTTCAGTGGAAACGGATGCCGTTTGGACTTTGCAATGCCACAGCCACGTTTCAGCGATTGATGGCACACGCGCTGATAGGCGTGACAAAGAAGTATGGCAATCTGGTAATGTGCTACGTGGATGACGTGGTAATAGCAACGCCAACACTAGAAGACCACATTGAGAGACTGGACGAGGTGTTCGCGTGCATGAAAAGATCGGGGCTAAAGTGTAAACCATCAAAGTGCGAGATACTCAAGGACTCAATAAAATACTTGGGCAGGATGGTAGACACGCACGACATCAGACCTGATCCAGACGCCGTGGAAGCAGTCCTAACCTGGAAGTCACCGAAGACGGAACACCAGTTGATGAGCTTCCTGGGCTTCGCTAACTACTACAGAGAGTTCATCAAAGGCTATGCGGACAAGGTGTACCCGATGCAACAATTGATGAGGCACAAGGGCAAGAAGTTCACATGGAACAACGCAGCAGAAGAGTCATTCAAGAGGATAAAGAAAGAACTATGCGAGGCACCAGTACTAGGGATGCCGACTGAGAAGGGGATGTACGTGCTGGACACGGATGCATCGGTAGTTGCGATTTCAGGAATTCTCCATCAGGAACAAGAATGGAATGGGAGGACAGTCTTGAGACCAATAGCGTACGGGAGCAAAGTCCTAAGTGACACAGAAATGAAGTACGGAGCACCGAAAGCAGAGATGTTCGCAGTGGTCACCTTTGTCGAGAAATACAGGGCATACCTAGGCAGTGAGCCCTTCAAGCTGCGAGTCGACAATCGAGCACTAAGCTGGCTGAAAACGTACTCAATGGACCAAAGTTACATTGGGAGGTGAATAGTTCGCCTAGACGGATACAACATGATAATTGAACATAGAACACAAGATAAACATCAAAATGCTGACAGCTTGAGTAAGAAGACGGAGTTCTACGAGAGACAAGAACAAAGAGAGGCGGACAGACCTGAGATCAAAGATGGCTTCTCCTTCATGGACAAGGAAACGTACGACAGTCTTCCACTCACGAGATGGCTGGACAAATCAGGCAAACCGATTGAAGATCATCCGGAATTACCTAAAGAACATCTAGAAAAGACCATCTTGAAGAAAAGCAGAAGGATTCCGGTAGAGATAATGCTCAAGTCCAAGATCGTGAGGGAAACGCTCAAGGCAAAAGGGTATGATCTCGATCAGGTAGAAGCAGGAACTGCCCGAATAGATGAAGATTTAATGAGGCTGCTTGAGAAACTATCAGATGACAAACCCGTGATCCAAGAGAAGGGTCAAAAGGAACCGGAAGTCACCATACTTCGGAAACAAGAAACAGTGAACAATACTGACCTCTCAACAGGGAGCGTCGCTGATAGCAAGGACGTCGTGCGGTCACTAGTTGACAAAATCCCCGAGGACGTTCTTGAACAGACCAAGGTTAGGAAAAAGAAAGTGGCGTTCAAGGAAGAGGCTGAACACCTGGGACTAAATCAAGAGTCCGGGGAGTGGTCCAGGTTCATGGAAGAAGAAGAAACCGGAGAAGGGAAATTGTCCGGGGAGCACGAAGAATGGGATAAAGACTCGGATGAGAGCAGTGAAGACCAGGATAGTCTGTGCATGATATTGGCGGAAGAGAAGATAAGACAACACGACAGGGAGTTACAGACGGATCCATCTTCAGGAACGTACAATCTGGACATACAAGAGGTACGAGGTGGTGAAGAACTTGAGTAAATTGCGGTTTCAAGAAAGCCATTCAGGGAACTGTCGTCCAACTCGAACGTCAGAACGAATCTGGTACCAGAAGACGACATGAAAATCGTGAAAAGGATGATATGCGTGAAACTGAGTGATGACATCCACAACCCTGGTGAGATGAATGGACAAATCATGGCGCTAAAGGAGCATGTCAAGGCGAGATATAGGCTGTCAGACCTAATAAGAGCCCAGAAGAATGACAAAATGACAAGTAATCTCTCCAAATGGATCCAGTCGGGGGTCAGGGAGAAGGGGGAACTTGAGGAAGACAGCTACAAGATCGTGAGCCAGTTCTACAAAGAAACGAAAGACTTACTTTATCACACAGCTGATGGGGTGGTAGCGTGCAAGAGGAGAGATGAGGAAAAGGTATTACACAAACACAACCACATCATACTACCACAATTGTACCAAACGGAGGTGCTTTTCAGATCACACGACCAGATGGGCCACCAGGGTAAAGATAAAGTACAACAAAGGATACTTCATAGGTTTGATTGGCCGGGAATGAGAAAAGCTTGCGAGAGATGGGTGAATGCCTGCCTAGCATGCCTTCAGGTAAAAGACCCAAGAAAGATGAAGTTTCCCCTCAAGTCTGTGAAGTGGTGCAATTCAATGAAGTGGTGCAGATAGACCATCAGAAAATCTGCATGACGGAGTCGGGTTATAACCAAATACTGGTTATAATAGATCACTTCACAAAGTTGGCGGAAGCGGTTCCGTGCCAGACAGCCTCAGCCGAGGAGACATGTGATCATCTGATAACGCATTGGATATCGCGGTATGGTTGTCCGATGACTTTTCAGTCGGACAACGGCAAAGCCTTTGTGGGGGACTTGACGAAAGAATTGATGAAGAGATCGCACATTGCTCAAGCACACTCGACGACCTATCATCCACAGACCAATGGGTTGGTGGAGAGACAGAACAGGACACTGGTCAACATGTTAAGGGTGTACTGCTCAAGATACATGACGGACTGGGACAAATACCTGCCACAGGTAGTAGGAGCATACAAACGTACGCAGCACTCAACGACGGGCATCAGTCCTTTCATGATGTTGACGGGCAGGGAGAGGGCAATGCCTATAACATTCTTCTACCCAGAATACGAGGGGAAGAAGACGTCGCCTCAGGCATATGTGAAGGAAGCGATCAAAAGACAACAAGAGCTAAACGAGCTATGCAGGAGGAACACGGCGCAAGCACAAATGAGACAACGCAAGAAATATGACGAGAAAATATTACAAGCGAAGCCGTATGAAGTGGGCCAGTACGTGTGGGTCTTCCAAAATGTCATACCGCCCAAGGGAACAAAGAAACTACTCAAGAAGTGGAGGGCACCATTCATGATAACGGAAGTACATCAACAAGGACGGTTCTACCGCTTGAGTACTGGGCGAGCAGCACATTACGAAAATCTGAAGCCTCACGTCCCGTCCCCGGAAGACTGGTGCCTACCGAAAGACATGGAGGGTCTCGAGTACCTGGTGGTAGAACCAGCGTGTGAAGTGAATGAGAAGGGCACCAGGGAGAAAAATGATGGCAATGAAAACTTGAGCTTGGACGACAATGAAAAGATAGAGGTGGAATCTGAAGCAGGATCGTTTGCAGAAGAAGACTGGAACGACCCGGAGCAAGATGGGGTGCCGAAGTGGATGGAGTCAGATCGACCAATATCACCGGGAACCAGAACTGGCAATCGTAAACGGACGGGTATGAGATACAACAGATACGGGGATGACTTCTTGATTGACAAGATACAGCCAGACAAATTGGGCGAGGAATTACTGAGTGCAGGCGAACTGGAAGCCGAAGAGGAATGGCAGGTCATTGATGATGGTGGACACTATCCGCAGGAAGATTACTCGACACCAGAAATAGAGATGGACCTCGAACAGAGCGAGATAGAGAGGAGGGAGAACACGAACTTGAGGATACTAGAGTGGATACGCGACGTCAAAGACGAAGGCCATGGAGGGCAGAGTATCCAGCAAGTCGACGTGTCAGCGGAAAAACACAAGAAGTCAGAAGACCCTCTCTTCGGCTGGACGGCGACAGACAGGCCGCTGGACATTCCACCGGACAATTCAGACCCGACAACATCGACGGGGACGTCGATAAATATTTTTGTCCGGGGAGTGGGGGTAGGACTTACCCACACCGAAAATTTGATTATAAAGAAGCTCAAGGAAGTGAGAGAAAAAAAGCAAATTGGAACTGGAAGGAGAAGAGCCAGAGCCTAACATAGGCCGGAATTTCAAAACGAAATTTGAAATACCCAATCAGTACTCGGAAAACATCATGATAACAGATAGTGACTTCATCCTGTCAAACAGAACGAGCGCGATCTGCATCACGGCAGACATGAGTTTCAAATCAAGACTGGAAGCTGACTTCAAGAGAGAATACCAGAACGTAGAGTTTCTGTTCAGACAGAGACCAGGACTGGGAGGGATGGCAGCGCTCCCACCATCAGTAGCACAAGTCCCGGGGAAATACCTGTGCTTCCTAGTGAAAAGGGTCAATGACAGGAACACAATTGATCCCGAACACGTGATGTTGGCGCTAGCAAGACTACGAGATTTCATGATTGAAAGAGGGATAACAGAGGTCTCAATGCCGGTGTATGACCCAAACAGGGGCAAACTGAGCCCAAGGGAATTGTACGCTATCCTACATGTGGTCTTGGCAGAAACTGAGATAATGGTGTATCTTCATAAGAAGTACTACTTGAGCATCGCCTGAGTCGGGTACACGGGGGTATCGAGCCGGGTGTGAGGGAGGAGTCTTGAGCTAGGTACTGGGGTACAAAACAGGTAATGGATCTTAGGGGTGATTGGCATGACAATTATTATTTTAAATGATTGATGGTGCTAAAACATAAAATGTATCTGCATGTTTTAAGAAAATTTCAATTGAACTATTTTAGTAGGGCGAAAAGGAGAGGGTTTTAAATCATAAAAATAATGGGGTTTTCTGGTTAGAGACACAGCCTGTCGGTCTTAAAAATCGGGTGTTATTTTCAGATTGATTTGTTGGACTCACATTGACTACTCATCTATATTCAATTGAAGGAAGAAAACGATATCTTAAAAAGAAAACTCAAGTTGCTCAGGTAAAACTCAAGTTGCTCAGGTAAAACTCAAGTTGCTCAGGTAAAACTCAAGTTGCTAATACTCAAGGACTCAATTGAAATCACAGAAATGGCAGATCGATTCTGGAAGTCCATGCCATCGGCTCTGAAAAAGCCCACACTCGACGAATTGTACAGGCGGCTGAGGGACCTGGATTATACTCAAGTGGACGAGAGAATGGCAGTGATGCTGAATGCCATCCTCCAATTAGAGGAACAGGGCGAGTGTCGGGAGTCTGCGACGGAAGCGGTTTTGATGGTAGGCTACACCAATGATGGAGTGTCCAATCAAGAACAAACCAGATGGCTGTCCTGGAACGTGGATGGGGCGATAAGGGGGTTCGATTTGGCGAGGAACCCTGGCCTGAACAACAATACGGAGTATGGCGCGGGGGAATTCCCACTGCCGGTCAGACCATCAGTCAGGTCCACGAGCCAGAGTACGAGTAAAGTACTATCGATGACACGGGCACAGCAGACGGGGGAAGTTTATCCGGACGTCAGTGCCATGAAGAGAGAACTCGAGAGGACCCAGCGGGAAAGGAACAAGGCGAACCTCGACCGGGATCAAGCGGTGCTTGAGAGGGATCAAGCGCGGAGAGAACTGGACATGATGAGAGCTGAACAGCTACAGGCAGAAAGGGTGCGGGAGAATGCCGCGAATTGTGAGCAGCTGAAGCAGGCTCTCGAGAGAGATCAGGCAAAACTTGAGAGGATCCAGCGACAACAACGCTCTCGATATGCAGAAAGGGGCTAGGCCCAAAGAACGGGTAGTGACTGGCTCAGGGCCAGAGTCACGCATGGAAGTAGATGAAGCTCCTAGGTCGAAGGGACGATTCAACCTCGACCGTGCGGCTCAAGAACATATGAACGAGGGGCTGGAGGTATGGATACCGCCCGAATCAGCGTCCTCCCTGCGTGGTTTGGAGACTCAAGTAATACGACCATTGATGGACGTCGCGTTGCCTGGATATACACCGAGTTCGACCCCGGGTAGTAGTCAGGTGAGTGGCAACTCGTCACGATTGAAAGAGTTGCAGGAGCGGCTACAGCTGAGGAGTCGCGAGAGTCCGGCAAGAGCGGACTTACCCTCGACGTGGGGGGAGCAACCTGTCAGGAGTGTGGTGATCTCGAGCTACAAGAAGAATACGGAAGGGAGATATCGCAAGCACAATCGGATAGACTGGAACGCGGCGCAGAGGGAGAGGAGAGATTGCTTCCACGACGCGACTTGGGTGGAGTACTTCACGCATCCGCGAGTGCCTGAAGGCGTGGTTCACTTGATCATTGGGGACAGCTTGCTGCGTGTGCTGACCCGGATCCAGTCCCATTGGCAAACGGGAATCTTGAGCTTCGCCGGAGCCGCAACGCCGCAGATGTTAGCGACACTTGAGATGTTAGGGATGGTAAGTGCATACACGGTCACCCTGATGGTCGGGACGAACGACGTGTCCAGGGGGGAAGCAAGGAAGGTGACAAGGCTGCACGACAAGATGAGCTGCTTTCTCGAGGAAATACGGATCCAAATGGATCCGGCCATTCTCACGGTATGTACCGTTCCCTACAACATGGGAGCGGATCAACATGCAGTGGAGATGAACATCAAAATGCGAAGCCTGAACGAAACAATCAGGAAGATACATCAAAGGAGTGTCCTTCCCCTTCGGCTACTGGACGTGGCTGAGCAAATGGAGCTATCCTCTTTCCCTGACGACGCATCTGCGGATGGCATTCACTTTGATAGGCCCAGAGGGGTGGAGTGGTTGAACAACGTCTTCCAAAGACACATATGTGCGCTGGAGGCAGAGTTGCTGGAGACGGCGCAGGTCACGTTCGGACCACCTCCAAACCCACCCTTCTACAACCCGAGGTCTTTGTCTAGTCGCTTAGGCGAGAGAGCCGATTCTAGAGACAGTTCCAGGAACAGCCGGACCAAGTTACCAAGCTCCGCGCCCATGGAAGCTGATGAAGCGACATCAGCAACTCCTCAGGGGTCGATAATGTCCTCAGTGGTGGTTGCGGAGAAGAAGAGGGCAGAAAAGCCACTGGAGACCAGCAGGTCGAAATATGAGGAGAAGGTCAAGGAACTGGATCTGGAGGATCTGGAATGTAGGCTGGAGCTAGCGAGAACTTTGGGTCTTGAGCAGGTATCACACGAAGACTTGGGGTGACACCAGTGCGTGGACTGGTTGAAGGCTCATGAAACACATTTCTCGAGAGCGAAGTTGATGGAGACGGCGGATCTGACTGGAATTCCCATAAAATCGGTGATGGGACCGATTAATTACAGACCTCTCAAGTCATTGGGGAGCCCGGGACTGGTGGCGGAGCCTCCCAAACACCGAACCAGCATTGCCAGAATTAGAGTGGCCACTCCAGCACAGTTGAGAGTGGTAGACAAACTGATGGACCCGAGAGAAATGGAGTTACCAGACGCCGCATATGAAGGCACAAGATTAGCCAATGACCCCCGATACGGGAAACCCTGCGGGCAGACGCAGCTGGCCAAAACCTTGGCAGTTTACGACAGGGCAGACCCAGCTGCAGCAAGGGTGGTTATCGTGACAGGATCAGATTTTGAAGGTACGTCTCCCAAGTTGTTTTGGCCAGAAACTCTGATATATGCCTTGCCGGGAGCGGAGCTAAACCAGATGTTGACCCTGGTGGTGGCAATGAAGTCAGAAATGCCCTGCGAACCTGAGTTACTACTGTTTGCAGGGATGAACGATCATCTGCAAGCAACGGGATTTCTTGAGCAGCTCAAGGGTGGTGAGCCTACACCAAAAAGGATCTGGGAGGCCATCCAGACTTTATTTGCGGCTATAAATGAAGTACAAGAGAATGTCGCTTCAAGATTCGGCTCCAAGACAAAAGTGGCGTTCACAACGTCCCCCGGGTACTCGAACATGCCGCTTGCTCTGCAATTTGTGTACGCGGTCTTGATCTTGATCGCAGAGGGGAATGGGTGGCGTGTCCTGATGGCAGCTCCCAACCGAGAATTGGAACCGACGAACTTGAGACTGCGCAGATCAGAACTCGCGGCGGCATGGGCGGATGTCTCCCATGCGTTGAGAGGCTTTTACGAGTTGGCCGACATCCTCATCGTATTAGACGAGGTCCTCTTGTTGGAGATATCCAACTTCGCCAGGCAACTCAAGCTCAGCCCGATTATAAGGGACGATCATCCAGTGGTGGCTCACCTGACGGCTAGTCTGTGGTTTCGGGACATGGAGTTGACCATCACGAGCTCAACCAGCAGATCTAGAGAGCCGAACAACGAAAGGAAGAACGTGGCCGCATCGGAGAAGCAACTAGAGTCGATGGTGCATCGGTTGGCACAAGAGGGAGGCAAGTGGCCCTTCTTAACACCAAGACTGGAAAACGCCACGGGGAAAACAAGAGAAGATGCGCCGCTTCTGGTGAAGCAGATCTGGGATTTTCTTGAGGAGCAACTGGGAATAGCTGAGAAAAGGGAGATGACGGTTGGCAGGTTCGTCACAGCAGCCAATGAGGTCACGATTGGAGGGTTCTGGAGGGAGCACGCGAGGGGTGAGCTAAGGACGAGGAGGGATCATGAGATTCTCGAGTTCTTGAGTCCTTGTTGGGGAAAAGAGTTCCTGGCCGGAGTGTACAGTGCGAAGGAGACTATCTTTAAAGCGTTCATACAGGAGGTTTTGAATATGCCTATCAGTCTGTTGCTGGCGCTGTACCTGGTTTACCCGAGGTACTTGTTCAATATGGGCCCAGCATACATGTTCAGTCGTGGCGTGGATACCCTCAGAATAGACGGATAATTGACGTTAGTACTTCTGACCCACGGTGAACTGACCTCATTTCACCGATTGATGAGGTACGGGGAGCCCCTGTCGATGGGAAGAACACACTCGAGTATGGATACCTACTCGTACAAGTGTGCGGCCGGGCTAAAGACGCTGCTAGTGCAGTATCTACTGATGCAAAACAGGCACCTGACTGGTGAAGAAAAGAGCCCGAAGACAAGAGAGGAATGGAGAAGAGTGAATGGAGGCATGCCCCTATTGACGGACCTATGCCTGGCCATGAGATCGGAACCCATGGGGATGATCCGGGGGCTAGGGGAGGTCGTGACCTGTATCTATGGACCGGCCGTCACGTTCGCGTTTCCAGATCCTCTGGTGACAGCTTATCGATACTCGGTGACGCACATGAGCCTCATAAGCGTATTAGATGGAACGACACTTAACTGGTGTCAGCAAGAGGTGCTAAGGACACAAATGAGCAGCACGGTGCTCTTTGGAAAGGTGAAGGATCCGGAGTTGGTGGTGTACAGTTTCCGAGGACAACTGCAATGCCGGATGGGAGGCAAGCGCGAGGGCCCCATCGAAACTTACCCCAAGTTCTGGAACTTGAATCCCTTGACAGCCAATGGGCGAGAAATCTTGAGAATTCCAGCATGGACGAAAAGCTTCGAGCTAGTGAAGAAGGAGCTGGAGGCGATATTGGAGAAAGAAGTCCTGCCAGCGAGCATTCCTGAGTTCCCCATAGTGAGGAGAATGACCCTGGGGATGAACAGTTCCCTGGTGGTCCCGTCCCTTTACGCGAGAACCGCAACCGAAGAACAGCAGAAGGAGTTCACCGACGGCTGGGATCCGCTCTTCATCGGCTACACTGCAGCGGTTTATTTTCATACCAGCGATGCGAAGATAAGCCCATGGACCACTCAAGCGAAGAAAATGAGAGGGTCATTGCCCCCGAAATTCGAGGCGCGAGATGCCTTGAGAATACTTGAGCGAGCAAATCTGGAGAATAAGTTGCCGGTGTGGGACGATGGCAGGATAATAGTGAATGAAGGGCACATCGCGCTGAGAGACGACGAGATACTGCTTGCCACAAGGAGATACCGGGCACCTCACGGACTAGAGCAGGTGAAAAAGAGACAGGAAGGGAAGGAGCTGGATGCAGCAGGTCCATTGTACGTGGCACTGACAGAGCACAAGGGGACGAATCCAACGACACCATCACCCCTATCGGTGGACACCCCTGGGGATAAAAGGAGTGGCACCGTGGAAGATCGATTCAGGAGGATTCTTGAGAGAAGAGAAGCAGAATCGGGAGACGAGAGCATGGATGAAACTCTCAGTGAGGCAGGAGAGGATATGGAGGTGGGAAACACACCGGAGCAGAAGTCAGCGAAGGAGGAGTTCACTGCGCAGAAACTGTTGAAGGATCTGAGTGAAGAAAACTGGGCAGATACCCCCACGCCACCTCTGACCTCATCCCCCCGCAAGGACCTAGAGATGTCATTGACGAGCGAGAATCCCAACATGGGGATGATCTTCTTGAGTGCGGAGAGAAGGGAGAAGAATACCTTCGAGGGAAACAGAGACGCCTTTCTGGGCACTCTGGACAAAGATGCTTGGCAAGAATTCTTGAGCGATTTCAATCGAGAGGTGGATGAAGACACCACACTGGACAATTTTAAAGAGGAACTGTGGGACACAGTGGTGAAGTTCGGTGAACCTGTCCTGATGGGGACGGGTTTAGAGGAGAAAGCTAGAGGAGAGCTGCTGAGCAAGATGGTCGAGTTGAGGAAAACATCAAAAAAGACCAGAGAAGACAAATGTGAAGACAGCTCTACTCCGAAACAGAAAACTGACAATAAAATAATTAAATATACAAGGGGGGATAAAGTGGGAACTAGTAATATGATTAAAAGTACTAATATCCTTAAGGCTCGAGCAGGGGGGAGGCAAGAGTTGGTTGGAGAGAAAGAAGTTGAATCAGTGATGATAACGACGACGCCCCCGAATAAAGACGTGAGGTCTCGCAAGAGGAAGAGAGACGTGGAGGGACTGGGCAGTCCTTCAGCTGACGCGGTCTCGGAAAAGGACTTGAGAGAGACGGCCCCCATGGTTCTGGCGCGATGGAAGACGGCAGCCTACAAGAGTAGCTATGAACCGAGGAAACTGCTCGACATAGAAAAAGAAATGGAAAACCCCACTAGCTCAGTGACGGAGGAAGATTTCAAACCTCAGAGAATAAAAATGAAGCGAGGTTCGACGAGCGGGCAGACCTGGAGGTAGACGTCGGCAAAGAATGGGTCTCAAGTGAACATCAGGCTATTGGGAAACAAAAGACCAGCGATCCTCTTGAGAAGAATAAAACCAGAAATACCTCCCGACCGTGGTGGATAGCCCTTGGGACATTGAAAGAAATGGAAGACTGCTTGAAGAGTTTGAACAGTGGAGTAGCCCGCAAACGACACAGTTGGGCCACACAGCAGAAGGCTGAGGTTAACAAGATAGAATTGGCGAACCAGCTGAAGATATCCTGGCAAAACTTATTGAAGGATCATTTTGAAGAGGCTATGAGGACACCCTCATCGGCACCGCCGCTGATGGCGAATCCCTTTATCAGGACTGCAGGACAACTGATGTTCGCGTGGAGCCTGTTGGGGATAGAGCTGGAGACACTGACTTCGTACGATAAGTTGAAGCTGGGAGGCAAAAATCTAGAGATATATCAAATGCTGATGCAGCACGTAGCCAGGGACAACTCAGGCTTGAGTCTGGTAAGAAGGAAAGATGCAACCTGTTTCTTGAGATGGACGATGTCGATGATGACTGACAGCACCATCCTGGCATGTCATCAGAAAGCAGTTGGAAGCAAGACGCTGGAAAGGAGAGTCTCCACAGTCATCTTGAATGTGTACCAGAGTACTGGAATAGAGAGGGAGGATGGTTCTAGGCAATCTCTGGAGAGCCATAGGAAGTTAGATGAGATACGAAGGTTCTACAACAAGAAGTTCGAGGAGAAACACGACGTTCACCGCAACCTGGCTTCGTCAGGGGAGTACTTAAAACTCAACAAAAAGGGAGAGTACCAGTATGTTTCTGGAGTGATGGGAGTGGCGTACAACCCCTTCTTGGACTTGGAAGCCGGAGGTGCCCACAGAAACTATGAGGTGGCGGAGCTACTGAAGTTCTGGGCAGAGAAGATAATGGAGATAGACACCGTGGAGAGAGAGAGACCTAGCCTGGGTCTGATTCTCGAGAGAACGCCGGAAGTGATAAGTGTGCCACGCTCAAGTAAAAGAGTGGAACTAAAAATGGGCAACGGGAATGGCGTGTTGACCACGAATCTGGAAGTGGTATGGAAATTACTCAGACCCTCCTGGTGCCCACATCCCCATGCGAGCCTGATTGAGGAGGTCACTGAGTGAGTGAGATTGGCACCGACAGAAGATGAGAATTTGGCGACCTTGAGTATAGTACATAGACTGATCCTGCCTCAGATGAAAGAGTCGAGTGAGGTGACGAGTGGAACAGGGTCGGTGAAGAGGATGGAGCCGGGCAGTTGTCTTGATTCGACATGTGGCAACGGCGAGCATACTTGTGATGGACGATCATGCGTCAGGATACAGTCTTTCCAGAAAGAGGACCTCATCACCTGGTTTGAGGATATCACTGAAAGGGAGAAGAGCGAGATACAGATAGTGGCTGAATGTTACGCGAGTACCACCGTGAACCTAGCGACAGCCTTGGGATTTTTCTCAAGAATGTGTAGTCTCCAGTCACTGGAGAGGCTAGAGTCAGAACACCACCTGGTGACCGCGTTGAGCGTGGAATCATGGCCCGGAGTGTTACAAGTGAACCAGAAGCACATCAAGAGTTGGAAAATTGGACTCGAGGCGGAGATGGGATTTCCCATGAGCGAAGCCTATGGATTGCCTCTGAATGCGAAATCCTTAGTGGGGTCAGTGTTGGCTAACCTATGTGGAAGCCACTATCCACTACACATGGCGATGGTGGAGGTGTCCAGCCAGAGGGTATTGATAGACAAGGCCTTCTCAGTGCCCAAGTGCGTGAGACTAGCTCGGATGTCACATCATTCACACAAGCTGTTGAGGAACATCCGAGGAGCAGTACCGAAGGAACAAAGAGACGACTTGAGTGAAATCTGGGGTGAAGAACTTCTAGGCTTGGAGAACGAAAACACAAGTGATCACGTAAGGCAAAACGTGGTGGGGAAACCCGCAATAGGTACTCCAAGCTCGGAAGAAGTCGACGTGATTTACGAGAAAATGATGGAACTTGAGCCTCTCCTGGAAGCCTCGGGAGAACGCAATCTTAGAAGCATCGACCTCACGCATGGGGATTGTCCATGCCACTGTCTGGCTCAGACAGTGTGGTACCCAGAACGCGCCAATCTCTCTCTGATTTGGGACATAGAAGAGATTAAGTCGTTGGGACTACCGGAGCATCGACAAAAGGTGACCATCTTGGTGGTGAGCACGATGCTGGCTCTACGATGGATTGAAGAAAACGTAGCGAAGTATAGGGAATCGAGAACGCCAACAGCTGAGTCGATTCATGCGATAGATTACAGCAGGAGACTTGAGTTATTCGAGACCGCATGCAAGGTATTCGCCATACCAGTGGAGATCAGACATATATGGAGCCGCCTGAGATTCTTTCCTTGGTTTCGTGCGACATTAACATCCTGGTTATATGTGGTAACAAAGGACCACATGAGGAAACATCAAAAGGAATATCGACAATTCCAAGCCGAGATAGGACCAGATGCCTTCAAGAGACCCCTGCTAACCCATCGAAATGCGATCACGACGGGGTGGAAAAGAGTGGGCAGAATATCCAGAGACAATTCTAGAGCGAGGGAATCAATACTAGAGGAGGACCTGGCGAAGAATACAAGCATGAGTCTTCACAATTCCTTCTGTTTGAACCGGGAGTCGAAGGTAAAGAGCTTACCAAATCAATCGAAGAGGTTGCAAGAGCAGAGGGAGTGGATGCGATCCTATGAACAGCTGAAGGCCTGGGAGGAAATTGTGATCAGCTCCGATGACGAAGAAGCACTGTTGGAACAAATTACAGTGCCAAGAACACCGGTGTCGGGTACCTCGAAGGCGAAAAACACGAGGTGAGCCGGCGGCTCGAAAGGAAAGTTCTAGAGTCTTGAGTCTCGAGAGGGAGGGGCTTGAGAGTGAACTTGGATGAAATCTGGGTTCACTAAAAAGAAATTTTAGACGAATAGGATATTGTTATTAATAAGATAGATTTATTATATAAGTCAAAATGATGCATGACAATTTCCTGACTGAATAGGACAAAAGAAATTTTAAAATTACCAGCTTAAAAAGGTGTGTGCAGATTTTGATTGCTGTTTAGCGATAGCGTGAAAATTTTATATGGTTCTGAATTTTGGAAGGTAGATAAACTTAAGTCCGATGCAAACTTCTGTAAATGACCACTGGCACTGTATCTTGAGCAACACTCGGTTCTCTGGGACTCACTGGCAGATGACAACACACGATGGGGACATCGATCTCGAGTCCGGGGAGTATGTGCCAGTCGGTCATGTCTGGAGGTTTGACCTTGAGAAACACGTAATTTTGGAGTGAAGTTTTAATTTTGAAAATTTCGAATAGAGCCTGTCATGCTCAGTTTTCTCGAACTAACTGAAAAACGCAAAATCAAAATCAGAACGTCCGAATTAACAATTGCGGGAAACTACTCAAGAAAAAGGCAGGAAATTGCTATTCGCAATTTCTCGATACGAAATAATCAGAGAGTAGAGCTGTCTTATCCTGAAAACAGGAGAATAGAATACAGACTTGAGAAAGGACGACTATTCGAACGGAAAGGAGTGAACATTCAATGGAAGAGTGGACAACTCGAGTGTCCCAATGGTTCATTCAGAAACTTTGATTCTTGAGACAGAACTTACTTCTGTGGTTAAAACTAATTAGCATCAAACTTATTTAGTTATAATATTTGATTCTCGAGCTGCTTATCTTTTAATTACTCCTCATACTCAAGTGCATCGACATGTGAGTTCTCAATTTAAATTTCTCGAGTGTATTTTATGATAGTTATGTTGAGATAAGGCGAGTTTTAGGTTGATCCATCTGAAATGGATCAAAGTTCCACTGTCCAATAAAAAGTAACTAAGCGGATTGTTCCGACCCGGTTTTTAACGGCGTTCATGTATTTTGGGTATTTCGAGACCTAAGTATGGGATGTTTTTATTTCTAGAGTGGGGGGGGTATTTTGGTAGTGGCCTTTAAGCTGTAACGGGTTCCAGTCTCATGTCGCAAGCGAACCGAATTGGCTCCGACCGTTCTTGAGGTAGAAAAACACAAGAGATAGTGTCCCTGACTCTTGAGCCAATGGTTATAGGGCCTATTTTTCTTAAGCCTCATGTGTGGCTACAGTAGACGAATGTTACAACAGAGTATTCCCGAGAGAACAATTATTCGAACTGGACTAGAGTGAACCTTCGACGGAAAGGTGGACAGCTGGAGTGTCCCAATGGTTCACCTAAAACTTCATTCTAGAGTTCAAACTTACCTCTGCCATTCAAACTGACAAACATTGAGCTTATCTAGTTATCTTAGTTAATTCTAGAGTTGCTCACTCATTTAATTACCTCCTGTGCTTGAGCGCATCAACATGTGAGTCCTTAATTTAAATTTCTAGAGTGTGTTTTATGATTGTTATGTTGAGGTAAGGCGAGTTTTAGGTTGATCCATCTGAAATGGATCAAAGTTCCACTGTCTGATAAAAAGTAACTTAACGGATTGTTCTGACCCGGTTTTTAACGGCGTTCGTGTATTTTGGGTATCTAGAGACCTAAGTATGGGGACGTTCTTATTTCTAGAGTGGGGGGATATTTTGGTAGTAGCCTTTAAGCTGTAACGGGTCGTAGTCTCATGTCACAAGCGAACCAAATTGGCTCCGACTGATTTGAGGTAGAAAAACACAAGAGACAGTGTCCCTGACTCTTGAGCCAATGGTTATAGGGCCTATTTTTCTTAAGCCTCATGTGTGACTACAGTAGACGAATATTACATAGTGTTTTTATGGCGCTCCTGGGTGTTTACGACATCAGGACTACGGAGTCGAACCCACTTGAGACAGCTTCGGGCTACATTCCCATTCTAGAGTACCGGTGATACGGTTCGACAGGAACGTGCAAACCTTCCGGTTGTACCGTGATAGCTTTTTAAGAAAGCTCGAGAAAACTTCCTGGTACGCTCTCCGAACGAGGCTTAGCTAACCGAGTAAAGAGGGGCAACTAGGGGGACAAAAACACGAGCAAAAAGAATAGAAAAAGGAACAAAAACCATAAAACGAAAAAAGACAGTGACTTTGACACCAGATCAGTTGGATCAAACCTTTATATTAATTAAATAGTATACCCATACTGTTTTATAAGTTCGATCGTTTCGATCAACCTAGCAATTTAACCCAGTAACCTCAAAAAAGTGCCCGAGGGTGGGGCGTTGTCAAGTGTTTTTAGATAGCTTGGAACTTAGCTGGAAAACTAGGAGACTTGACTGGAAAAGGTGACCAGCCGAGTGGGAAAGTGGTTCAGGAGCACTTGAGCTGAACCAATAGGAGACTGGACTGGAAAAGGTGACCAGTCGAGTGGGAAAGTAGCAAAGAAGGATTTTGCAGTTCTCGAGTCCTCAAGTTGGGGAGAACGGGTATCGTTAAAATCCACATTACATTATAGGAGATAAGTGTAAAATTGGATAAGCGAAATCCCCTGGTTTTGAGGAGGGTTTTTACTTAAGCAGGCCTGGAGATAGGTCTACGGTTTTCTCTTGAGAGGTTTAGCACCCGGCGCTTAAGGTAATTTTTAGGTTTAAGAAAGGGGGCTAAAAAGGGGGGAGGTTAGAAGGGGGCTGGTTAAGTTAGAGGTTGGCGGTTATAATTTGTAAAAAGGGGGGACACATTGGAGTAGCTAATTGCTCGGCGTCGTCGACTTAGTTACATTAGATATTTACACGCGTTGGTTATAGGAAACGGATATCCAAAATTAGAATCAGGTTAAGGTAGGTACCCTGGTCGGATCGGTAGGGGGGAACGGACATAGACAGTTTTTGTGATACCCCATAAGATCGCTAGCAGGGGGGAAGGAAACGCGTGGCAATTAGGTACCAGACATTTTTACGATAGAAGGTAGACATTTGTCACCTTTGAATTTTAGGTGGGTTCATCTTTCTGTTTTTATTACTTTTTCTTGCTTAGATTTTTGTTGCATTTTGGTAAGGATTTGTGTTTGGCTTTTATACGAACAGGTGATCACAAGATACCTGCGCACAGCTTTTGGTTTCAAGTTGCTTGGAACATTGAAAAAGAGGTAACTAAAAAAAAGGGGGGTCAGCATTTGGCCACTAAGAGAGGGTTTTTGGGAAAATTTTTAATAGAGCTTGAGTGGTTGTACAAGGTACAGTGAATCTAGAAGTCCCCATAACGAAGAAGAAAGAGGTCCCACCACTCAGACACTTGTCAACAGTCTTGGGACAGTGCAGTCCTGGACCAGAGCAGTCTTGGGACAGTGGTCTTGGGACACAAGCCTTGGGACAGTGGTCTTGGGACAGTGGTCTTGGGACAGTGGTCTTGGGACACAAGCCTTGGGACAGTGGTCTTGGGACAGTGGTCTTGGGACAGTGGTCTTGGGACAGAGGTCTTGGGACAGTGGTCTTGGGACAGTGGTCTTGGGATAGTGGTCTTGGGACAGTGGTCTTGGGACACTAGCCTTGGGACACTAGCCTTGAGACAGTAGTCTTGGGACACTAGCCTTGGGACAGTAGTCTTGGGACAGTAGTCTTCGGACAATAGCCTTGGGACAGTAGTCTTGGGACAGTGGTCTTGGGACACTGGCCTTGGGACACTAGCCTTGGGACAGTAGTCTTGGGACACTAGCCTTGGGACAGTAGTCTTGGGACAGTGGTCTTGGGACACTAGCCTTGGGACACTGACCTTGGGGCAGTACTCTTGGGACAGTCTTGGGACAGTGGTCCTGGGATAGTACTCTCAGGACAAGGGTCTTGGGACACTGACGGAAAGTACTGGGACAGTACCGAACAGTCTTGGGACAGTAGAAAAAAACTGGGACGGTACAAAGAAGAGTAGGGACGGTAACTGGAAGTCTTAGGACGGTATAAAAATTGAAGTAAAATTACAATAAGTGTTTTGAGACAGAAATAAAACAGAACAACACTAGTCGGAACCCGGTACGGTTGAGACCACAAATAAAGAAAGTTTCACGAAAGGTTTTTATCACGTTGTATTTTTCCTTTTAAGAATTCTTTTCCACAAAAGATTTTATTCGTAGAATAGAATTGTGTACATAATAATATTGTAAATAAGAGCAATTGTAAATAGAAATAATGAGACGGAGTAGGGTACCGGTGCTCGAAAAAGGTCAAGTGGATCAAACACGAAATATAACTCGTCGCTGCGCGGAACGACATCAATGGGCCCAAGCAAAACAAAAGATAACTTTTCAGTTAGCATGGTCAGCACGAGGAGTAGTACGGAGTAAAAGACGCGAGAAGGTGCTAAAGACAAACAGGCGGAGCCCACAATTGAAATCGATCTAGAGACACCAGACCAGAGCGTAGATGAAGTGGAGAAGAAGACTACGGAATCCACACCGATGCCCCATATGGAAGATCAAAATCCAAAAACCGTGGAGTTTTTGCCGATAGACGCGTTGGAAGACACAACAGGCAATACCCGAGAAACGGTGAAAGACGACTCTCAAGTAAAGAAAACATCTTTTACAGAAAAGTTGGCGATGATGGTCGGAATGAAATCGAAGGACAACACGGCCGAAGAATCAAAAACTGAAAGAGCACGAACATTTGGGACAGTGAGCGCGAAGACGACAGAAGCTGACCTAAAGGAAGAACAAGCCAAAACGGAAGCGACAGCCGAAAACAAGACAACGGCTGATCATGAAACAGCTACTCTTGAGCTTGGCGACCTGATGACAAAACTAAATCAGATCGACAAACAACTAAAGTACAGTGAGGAAGATAGAGACTTAAAAAGGAAAAAGTTGAAATACAACAAACACGAGTATCTGGATAGTTATTTTAACCTGGCTAAGGCGACAGACGAGAGACTCCAGCAGATGTCGGACAAGGTAGATGCCACCAATGAAGAACGAGATAAGAACATCAAAAGAGATATGCAACAGTTGAAAAACCGATATGATGATGTCAACAGCCAATTAGGTAGCCTGGAAAAGAGAATGGACACAATGAACAGGAATCAGGCCGAAAGTTCGTGTGCAATACAGGCGAAGTTGGATGCAATCTTGAGAAATTCTAACTCACAAGAAAGACCGGCAGCGGATCGCACGCAAGGCACCAGAGTGGACTTTGTGGAACCACAAAGAAACAAACGGCAATCGACACCGTTGCCTTTAAACCGGGATGCGGTAAGCATAGCACCAACGGTTGCTAAAACAATCATGAAAAATGGGACATCAAACACAACGAGTGGCCCGGGGGACTCAACAGCTAGCAGCAACGCAGGTCCGGATGCCATGACGTGGGCAAACACTTGGGAGATGATGAACAGGACTCTAGAGGCCTTCGCCACGAGGAACACTGACTCGAGCGATAGGAGAGACGGAAAATCAAGAAAAACTTTCAAGAAGCCAAAAGAATTCAAAGACGACTCCGATGGATGCATTGACACGTGGGTGGAAGTGATGAGATTACATCTAGAGCAAGATAATTTAAATGATGAAACGCAAGCATGTACAGCCATACTCAACAACCTGGAAGGCACGGCATTGAAATGCGTGGTTGCAAAGATAGAAGAAGAACGCGACACCGCGGACAAAATCTTCGAAATATTGCTGAATCGATTCGGATCAGGCATGAAGGGTCACCAAGTGATGATGCGATTTGAAAAGAGAAGGCAGAGGGACGACGAGTCAATTGATCGGTTCCTAGATGACCTCGAGAGCTTGAGAAGAAGGAGTGACCCGGAAGAATCGACCAATAGAAGAAACTTCAGCATAGCCTCAAAGTTCATTGATGGGGTAAAGAGTGATGACTTGAGAACGATGTTAGCAACGTATTACACATTGTCGAAAGATAATGCGCCAACTCCAGAAGAGATGAGGCAGAAGTCAAGGGAGTACATGCTGATGAAACCCAAGAAATACTCATTTTCAGAAAACAGGAACACGCAAGGGGGAATTCAACCCCAGAGGACGTCATGGTACAAGCCTAGAGATGACATGGACAAGCGCAGATCATGCGCGAACTGCGGGTCGGCGGATCACCACGTGGCTGACTGCACAACATACAAACAAGGCATGAAGAGTCTAGGATACGCACCGGATGAGGAGGACATGAGCCAGATGGAGGAACACGAGTACTATAGTGGCTTAATCATCAAGATAGGCGCAAGATGCTTCTTCTGTAACCAGGAGGGGCACTTCAGAATGGATTGTCCCTTGTTCTGGGAAGCGGTCAAGGACCAGAGTCACCCCAAACATAAGTTGGCATTAGCGGCAGTGCAGAATCAGCGGAATAGACAAAACGAGTTTGAATCTAGGAACTTAGGAGCACCAAGCACGGAATTGCCGACGAAAACAGTGAAAGCTGTAACACATGTTAATGGTGCGATAGAATCCGCGGCCGGGAACTCTCTAGAGATAAACTATGAGAAAGCGGCGACGGAAGCAATTGCCAAATTGAAACAGGATCTGGCTGCGAAAGAAATAGAGCAACGACTAAAGCTGGAGATCGAAAGACAGAATTTCAACGAAGGATTAACTGGATCAAACCCAACACCAGAGGCTGTACCAGGCTCAACAAAGACCGGGAATTGTAACACTGTAAAAATTGTGACGGGAAAGCCATTCGGCATATCGAAAATCGGGGCTAGAATAATGTCGATAATCACAGTGGGCGGCCACGAGGTAACCAGAAACTTGAGCGAACCGAGCGACCAGACAATAATGCACATTGACGTGTACGCAGATTACTTGAGTTGTATAAGCCCACAAACGACTTCTAGAGCGCTGAGAGCACTACTCACGAGAGGGGGCAGCAAGTCGGTACGTGTTGACAACAGGTATACTGAAGCTTATGGTCCACACGAGGTGATGCTAAATATAGATGGAATAAACATCTATACCAAGACAATGATAACATGTGACGAAGACCTAATTGGGCGAATCTACGTAGAGAAAGAAGAGTTGAAAGTGAGATCGATTGGACACTGCGCTACGCTTGAAGAAGATGCGATGCACATCGGGACAGAGGCAGATGTGACAGGGCACGTGCTAGACATAAGTGGCAAAAAGACTCAGCTACGTGGGTTACTTGATACGGGAGCAGTCTTGAGCGTCATACCAATCAAAACTTGGGAGCGGATGGGCTTTGACAAAGGTGATTTGATAGACTCGAGAATACGGCTGTCAGCTGCAAACAAAGGGGCCCTTCGGGTGATGGGCAGGACGCCGATAATAGCCCTCAACTTGGGGGAACGTAACCTGTGGATGAGCTTTATCGTGGTAGAAAACCTAGATGAATCTGACCAATTCATTTTGGGCAGAGACTTCATCAGGAATTTCGACGTAACGATTGATCTAAATAACGCAATGTTCAGGATACGGAACCCGGATAGGAGGTACGCAATCAAACCGGTAAATTTAATAATGGCAAATGAAAACAAAGCACCGGTATTCTTGAGTAGGAGGGTGAGGCTAAAAGCGAATGAAGCGGCAATCGTAGGCTTGAGGATGAAAAATTACAATGAACTAAGTGACAACAAGCAAGTTTGTGTAGTTCCGAATCCTAATAGTCAAAGTGCTGCTGTTTTAGGAAGATCCTTCTCGATAACGAAGAGCGGCCTCTGCGTCAGTGTCTTGTTGAATACCCTTGATATACCGATCACGATACAGAGAGGGAGGAAACTGGGATATGCCTTACCGATTAAAACTCGATATGAAACGATCGAGAACTCAAAACAAAATGAAGTTGTTGATTGTCCCAATCATAGGGACAAAATTTGTATCTTGAGACGATTGCAGAAAATAAAAGATTCTTCAGGTCTTATTAAATCACTTAAGTCAGAAACGGATGATGGGCTGTCGAGCTGTTCGAACTTTCCAGAGCGACCCACACTAGATGAAATGCAAACTGATAAACCGGTTCTGCCGGAGATTGAACATTTGAGGGGCAAACTGAAAGATGAACAGCTCGAAGCCATCAAGGACGTACTAGAGCGGAACGAGGAAGTTTTTTCGAGGCATAAGGCGGATATCGGGTGTATTAATTTCGTTGAGCATGAAATATAATTTGAGGAAAACGCGGTACCACACAGGGAGTGGGCGAGGCGCATGACCCCACACAAATCGGACGCGTGTAGAAAAGAAATCGAGACGTTACTAGAGTATGACATGATAGAACCATCCAAGTCACCGTGGGCGTGTGGAGTAGTGATGGCCAAAAAGAAAGGCGACCAGTTGAGGTTTTGTTGTGACTTTCGATACCTGAACTCCGTCACGGTGAAGGATGCCTATCCCATACCTAGGATTGATGAGAGCCTCTCGAAGTTAGGTGATGCAAAATTTTTTACGACTCTTGATTTAGGCTCGGCCTTTTGGCAGGTACCACTAAGGAAGCAGGACAGGGACAAGACAGGGTTTGCCTGCGATTTGGGTCTGTTTCAATGGAAACTGATGCCGTTTGGACTTTGCAATGCCACAGCCACGTTTCAGCGGTTGATGGCACACGCGCTGATAGGCGTGACGAAGAAGTATGGCAACCTGGTAATGTGCTACGTGGATGACGTGGTAATAGCGACGCCAACACTGGAAGACCACATTGAGAGACTTGACGAAGTGTTTGCATGCATGAAGAGGTCGGGGCTAAAGTGTAAACCATCAAAGTGCGAGATACTCAAGGACTCAATAAAATACTTGGGCAGAATGGTAGACAAGCACGGCATCAGACCTGATACGGACGCCGTGGAAGCAGTCCTGACCTGGAAATCACCGAAGACAGAGCACCAGTTGATGAGCTTCCTGGGTTTCGCTAACTATTATAGAGAGTTCATCAAAGGCTATGCAGACAAGGTATACCCGATGCAACAATTAATGAGACACAAGGGCAAGAAGTTCACGTGGAACAACGCAGCAGAAGAGTCATTCCAGAGAATAAAGAAAGAGCTATGTGAGGCACCAGTACTGGGTATGCCGACTGAGAAAGGGATGTACGTGCTGGACACGGATGCGTCGGTAGTCGCGATTTCTGGGATTCTCCACCAAGAACAAGAATGGAATGGGAAGACAGTCTTGAGACCAATAGCGTACGGGAGCAAAGTCCTGAGTGACACGGAAATGAAGTACGGAGCACCGAAAGCAGAGATGTTCGCGGTGGTTACCTTTGTCGAGAAATACAGGGCATACCTGGGCAGTGAGCCATTCAAGTTGCGAGTCGACAATCGAGCACTGAGCTGACTGAAAACGTACTCAATGGACCAAAGTTACATTGGGAGGTGGATAGTTCGCCTGGATGGATACAACATGATAATTGAGCATAGAACACGAGATAAACATCAGAATGCCGACAGCTTGAGTAAGAAGACGGAGTTTTATGAGAGACAAGAGCAAAGAGAGGCAGACAGACCTGAAATCAAAGATGGCTTCTCCTTCATGGACAAGGAAACGTACGACAGTCTTCCACTCACGAGATGGCTGGACAAATCAGGCAAACCGATAGAAGATCATCCTGAATTACCTAAAGAACCTCCAGAGAAGACCATCTTGAAGAAGAGCAAAAGGATTCCAATAGAGATAATACTCAAGTCGAAGATCGTGAAGGAGACGCTCAAGGCAAAAGGCTATGATCTTAACCAGGTAGAAGCAGGAACTGCACAGATAGATGATGATTTAATGAGGTTGCTCGAGAAACTATCAGATCATAAGCCCGTGATCCAAGAGAAGGGTCAAGAGGAACCGGAAGTCACTATACTTCGGAGAAAAGAGACAGTGAACGATACTGACTCCTCAAGAGGAAGCGTCACTGACAGCAAAGATGTCGTGCGGTCACTAGTTGATAAGATCCCCGAAAACATTCTGGAGCAGACCAAGGTTAGGAAAAAGAAAGTGACGTTCAAAGAAGATACTGAACACCTGGGACCAGGTCAAGAGTCCGGGGAGTGTTCCATGTTCACGGAAGAAGAAACCGGAGAAGGAAAATTGTCCGGGGAGCGTGAAGAATGGGTTGAAGACTCGGATGAGAGCAGCAAAAACCAAGAGAGTCTGTGCATGATATTGGCGGAAGAGAAGACAAGGCACCACGACAGGGAGTTACAGACGGATCCATCTTCAGGAACGTACAATCTAGACATACAGGAGCTACGAGGTGGTGAGGAACTTGAGAGAATTGCGGTTTCAAGGAAGCCATTCAGGGAACTATCATGCAACTCAAACGTCAGAACGAATCTGGTGCCAGAAGACGATATGAAAGTCGTGAAAAAGATGATATGCGTGAAGCTGAGTGATGACATCCACAACCCTGGTGAGATGAATGGACAGATCATGGCGCTAAAGGAGCATGTCAAGGCGAGATACAGGCTGTCAGACCTTATAAGAGCCCAAAAGAATGACAAAATGACAAATAACCTCTCCAAATGGATCCAGTCGGGGGTCAAGGAGAAGGGGGAACTCGAGGAAGACAGCTATAAGATCTTGAGCCAGTTCTACAAAGAAAAGAAAGACTTACTCTATCACACAGCTGATGGGGTGGTAGCATGCAGGAGGAAAGATGAGGTGAAGATAATACACAAACACAACCTCATCATACTGCCACAGTTGTATCAAACGGAGGTGCTTTTCAGATCGCACGACCAGATGGGGCACCAGGGGATAGACAAAGTACAACAAAGGATAATTCACAGGTTTGATTGGCCAGGGATGAGAAAAGCTTGCGAGAGATGGGTGAATGCCTGCCTGGCATGCCTCCAGGTAAAGGACCCAAGGAAGATGAAGTTTCCCCTCAAGTCCGTCGAGAGCTCAGAATTCAATGAAGTGGTGCAGATAGACCATCAAAAAATCTGCATGACGGAGTCGGGATATAACCAGATATTGGTTATAATAGATCACTTCACAAAGTTGGCGGAAGCGGTTCCGTGCCAGACAGCCTCGGCCGAGGAGACATGTGATCATCTGATAACGCATTGGATATCGCGGTATGGTTGTCCAATGACTTTCCAGTCGGACAAAGGCAAAGCTTTTGTGGGGGACTTGACAAAAGAATTGATGAGGAGATCGCACATTGCTCAAGCACAATCGACAACCTACCATCCACAGACCAACGGGTTGGTAGAGAGACAGAACAGGACATTGGTCAACATGTTAAGGGTGTACTGCTCAAGATACATGACGGATTGGGATAAATACCTGCCACAGGTAGTAAGGGCCTACAACAGTACACAGCACTCAACGACGGGCATCAGTCCCTTCATGATGTTGACGGGTAGGGAGAGAGCAATGCCTCTGACATTCTTTTACCCGGAATACGAAGGGAAAAGGACGTCGCCTCAGGCGTACGTGAAAGAAGCGATCAAAAGACAACAGGAGTTAAACGAGCTATGCAGGAGGAACACCGCGCAGGCGCAAATGAGGCAACGCAGAAAATATGACGAAAAAATATTACAAGCAAAGCCATATGAAGTGGGCCAATATGTGTGGGTCTTCCAAAATGTCAGACCGCCCAAGGGAACAAAGAAACTACTCAAGAAGTGGAGGGGACCATTCATGATAACGGAAGTCCATCAACAAGGACGGTTCTATCGCTTGAGTACTGGGCGAGCGGCACATTATGAAAATCTGAAGCCTCACGTTCCGTCCCCGGAGGATTGGTGCATACCGAAGGACATGGAGGGTCTTGAGTACCTGGTGGTAGAGCCAGCGTGTGAAGTGACTGAAAGAGGCACCAGAGAGAAGAATGATGGTAATGAGAACTTGAATTTGGACGACAATGAAAAGATAGAAGTGGAGTCTGAAGCAGGATCATTTGTAGAAGAAGACTGGATCGACCCGGAGCAAGATGAGGTGCCGAAGTGGATGGAGCCAGATCGACCAATACCACCGGGAACCAGGACTGGCAATCGTAAACGGACCGGCATGAGGTACAACAGGTACGGGGATGACTTCTTGATCGATAAGATACAGCCAGACAAATTGGGCGAGGAACTACTGAGTGCAGGCGAACTGGAAGCCGAAGAGGAATGGCAGGTCATTGACGATGGTGGACACTATCCGCAGGAAGACTACTCGACGCCAGAATTGGAGACGGATCTCGAACAGAGTGAGATAGAGAGGAGGGAGAACACGAACTTGAGGATACTAGAGTGGATGCGCGATGTCAAAGACGAGAGCCGCAAAGGACAAAGCATTCAACAAGTCCGCGTATCATCGGCAAATTATATGAAGGCAGAGGACCCTCTTTTCGGATGGACGGCAACAGATAGGCCACTGGACATTCCTCCGGACAATTCAGACCCGACAACATCGACGGGGACGTCGATAAATATTTTTGTCCGGGGAGTGGGGGTAGGACTTACCCACACCGAAAATTTGATTATAAAGAAGCTCAAGGAAGTGAGAGAAAAAAAGCAAATTGGAACTGGAAGGAGAAGAGCCAGAGCCTAACATAGGCCGGAATTTCAAAACGAAATTTGAAATACCCAATCAGTACTCGGAAAACATCATGATAACAGATAGTGACTTCATCCTGTCAAACAGAACGAGCGCGATCTGCATCACGGCAGACATGAGTTTCAAATCAAGACTGGAAGCTGACTTCTAGAGAGAATACCAGAACGTAGAGTTTCTGTTCAGACAGAGACCAGGACTGGGAGGGATGGCAGCGCTCCCACCATCAGTAGCACAAGTCCCGGGGAAATACCTGTGCTTCCTAGTGAAAAGGGTCAATGACAGGAACACAATTGATCCCGAACACGTGATGTTGGCGCTAGCAAGACTACGAGATTTCATGATTGAAAGAGGGATAACAGAGGTCTCAATGCCGGTGTATGACCCAAACAGGGGCAAACTGAGCTCGAGGGAATTGTACGCTATCCTACATGTAGTCTTTGCGGAAACTGAGATAATGGTGTATCTGCACAAGAAATACTACTTGAGCATCGCCTGAGTTGGGGACACGGGGTCTCGAGTTGGGCGTGAGGGAGGAGTCTTGAGTTAGGTACTGGGGTGCGGCACAGGTAAAGGGATCTTAAGACGTGATTGGCATGACAATTGAATTTTAAAAAGAATTAACGGTGCTAAAACATAAAATGAATCTGCATGCTTTTAAGAAAATTCCAATTGAATTGTTTTAAGTAGAATGAAAATGATAAGATTTTAACCATACTGGTAAAAGGGGGGTCTCTAGGCTAGGAACATGACATGTTAAGTCTTAATATGGTTTCTGTTTTCAGATCAAGTTTGAAAAACAAAGTTGAAAATCCAACCATACTCAAGCGAGAGACAGAAAGAGAAATCTTGATTGAACTCGCCATAAACGACACCTGCAGCAAGCATTTGCAAGGGAACATTTCTAGAGAATTCTTGAGTTGGGTAATTCTTGAGCCGGTAAGGTAATTCTTGAGCTGGTAAGGTAATTCTTGAGCTGGTTAATACTCGAATACATCCCGAAGTCACAGAGAATGGCAGACAGGTTCTGGAAATCCATGCCCGCGGCCCTAAAGAAGCCTACTCTCGATGAGCTATACAGACGCCTGAGGGACCTGGATTATACCCGAATAGACGAGAGAATGGCGGTGATGCTGAATGCCATCCTCCAATTGGAAGAACAGGGTGAGTGCAGGGAGTCTGCGACGGAGGCTGTCTTGATGATCGGCTACATCACCGAGGGAATATCAAATCAGGAACAGACCAGATGGTTGTCTTGGAATGTGGATGGAGGAGTAAGGGGTTTTGATTTGGCAAGAAATCCTGGCCTGAGTAACAACACCGAATATGGCGCAGGAGAATTCCCACTACCAACTAGGCCATCAGCAAGATCCACAGGCCAGAGCTCGAGTAAAATGCTATCGATGACGCGAGCATAACAGACGACTGAGGCATATCCGGATCTTGGTGTTCTAAAGAAAGAGCCCGAGAAGACGCAGAAGGAAAGAAACAAGGCGAACCTCGATCGGGATCAGGCAAAGCTGGATCGGGAGAAGGTTCAGCTGGAGAGGGACCAGGCGGTCAACGAACGAGATCAGACTCTGAGGTTGCTTGAGATGCTAAAGGCTGAACATCAGCAGGAACTAAGGGTGCGGGAGAATGCCGCGAATCGTGATCAACTGAAGTCGGAGTTGGAGAGAATAGAACAACGACAACGCGAGCTTGATGCACAGAAGGGAGCCAGGCCAAAGGAGCGAGTGGTTACCAGCTCGAGGCCAGAGTCACGCATGGAAGTGGATGAAGCCCCCAGGGCAAGAGGACGGTTCAACCTTGACCGCGAGGCCCGAGAACACATGAGTGAAGGGTTGGAAGTCTGGATACCGAATGAAGCGACGTCCTCCTTGCGTAGCCTAGAGACGCAACCCATACGCCCACTGATGGATGTGGTGCTGCCGGGATATACCCCAACCTCGACCTCGAGTGACAGTCAGGTGAGCGGCGGCTCATCGCGTCTGAAAGAGCTGGGCGAGAAATTGCGGCAGAAAAGTCGTGAAAGTTCGGCAAGACCGGAGCTTCCCCCGACTTGGAGGGAACAGCCGGTCAGGAGCGTCGTGATCTCGAGTTATAAGAAAAACACAGAGAAGAGGTACCACAGGCACAATCGGCTGGATTGGAATGCGGAACAGAAAGCCAGGAGGGACTGCTTTCATGATGCGGCCTGGGTGGAATATCTTGCGCCACCCCGTGTGCCAGAAGGCGCGGTCCACCTAATCATAGGGGACAGCCTGGTGCGGGTGTTGACCCGGATCCAATCGCGCTGGCAGACAGGAATCTTGAGTTTCGCTGGAGCTGCCACACCACAGATGTTGGCAACGCTTGAGATGCTAGGGATGACTAAAGTGTACACGGTGACCCTGATGATCGGGACGAATGATGTGTCAAGGGGAGAAGCGAGGAAAATAACGAGGCTGCACGACAAGATGAGCTGCCTTCTTGAGGAGCTGAGGATCCAGATGGACCCCATCCTGTTGACAGTATGTACTGTCCCTTATAATATGAAGTTTGATCAGCACGCCTTGGAGATGAACGAGAAGGTGCGGAGCCTAAACAGGGTGATCCGAGAAATCCACCGGAAGAGTGTGCTCCCTATCGGACTGTTGGACGTGGCGGAGCGCATGGAGCAAGCGGGATTCCCAGAGGACACCTCCAATGATGGAATCCATTTCGATAGACCGAGGGGAGCAGAGCGGCTGAATGACGTCTTTCAAGGACACATAAACACGCTAGAGGCGGATCTGCTAGAAACAGCCCAATTCACATTAGGGCCACCTCCGAACCCACCATTCCTTGCCTCAAGGGCCTTGTCTGGTCGCTTGGGACCGAGGGTCGACACTAGAGACGGCTCGAGGAGCAACCAGGCCAGATTGCAGAGTGCCACGCCGATGTAGTCTGAGGAGGTGACGTCATCAACACCTCCAGGCTCGGCGATATCCTCAGTGGTAGTGGCAGAGAGCAAGCGGGAAAAGAGGCCTATGGAGACCGCCCGCTTGAGATATCCTGAAAAGGTGAAAGGACTGGACCTAGAGGGTTTGGAATGCAGGCGAGAATTGGCGGAGACTCTGGGTATTGAACGAGTGTCGCACGAAGACTTAAACAGACATCATTGCGTGGACTGGTTGAAAGCTCATGAGGCGCACTTCTCGAGAACAAAACTGATGGAGACCGCGGACCTGACCGGAATTCCCACAAAAGCGATCATGGGACCCATCAACTACAGACCTCTCAAGCTGCTGGGGAGTCCTGGACTCATAGCAGAACCCCCCAAACACCGTACGAGCATCGCCAGGATCAGGTTGGCGACCCCGGCACAGTTGAAGGTGGTGGACAAGCTGCTGAATCCGGAGGGAATGGAATTGCCAGATGCCGCTTACGAAGGCTCGAAATTGGCGGAAGATCCCAGGTACGGGAAGCCCTGTGGGAGCACCCAGCTGGCCAAAACCTTGGCAGTTTACGATAGAGCAGACCCAGCTGCTGCGAGGGTAGTCATTGTGGCGGGATCAGACTTCGAAGGGACGTCTCCTAAGTTGTTCTGGCCGCAGACTCTGATATACTCTTTGCCAGGAGCTGAACTAAACCAGATGTTAACTCTAGTGGTGGCAATAAAGTCAGAGATGCCCTGTGAGCCTGAGCTGCTATTGTTTGCAGGAATGAATGACCATCTGCACGCGACGGGACTTCTAGAGCAGCTGAAAGGCAATGAACCGACATCGAGGAAGATATGGGAAGCCATTCAGACGTTGTTTGCAGCAATGAATGAAGTGCAAGAGAATGTTGTCTCGAGATTTGGATCCAAGACGAAGGTGGTGTTCACCACATCCCCTGGATACGCGAATATGCCACCCGCCCTACAATTCGTGTACGCGGTCTTGATCCTAATAGCAGAGGGAAACGAATGGCGGATTCTAATGGCAGCCCCCAATCGGGAATTGGAGCCATCGAACCTGAGGGGCTTTTATGGATTAGCCGACATCCTGATCGTATTGGACGAGGTGCTCTTGCTAGAGATATCGAACTTTGCCAGACAACTTAAGTTCAGCCCAGTCATCGGGGACGATCACCCGGCGATAAGCCAATTGACGGCCAGCTTGTGGTTTCGGAGCATGGAGGTGAAGATCACGAATTCCACCGGCAAGTCTAGAGGTCCGAGCAACGAGAGAAAAAATGTGGCCGACACGGAGAAGCAATTAGAGTCGATGAAATATCGCCTGACGCAAGAGAATGGCTGGTGGCTATTTTTGACACCAAGGCTGGAGAACGCCACGAATAAGACGAGGGAGGAAGCACCACCCCTCGTGAAACAAGTCTGGAGTTTTCTGGAGAAACAACTGGAGCTGGCCGAAGGAAGAGACATGACGGTGGCTAGATTTATCTCGGTCGCCAATGAAGTGACGATTGGAGGGTTCTGGAGAGAGCACGCCGAGGGTGAGCTGAAGACTAGAAGGGATCATGAGATTCTTAAGTTCTTGAGTCCTTGCTGGGGGAAAGAATTCATGGCAGGAATGTTCGGCACCACAGCGACTATCTTTGGAGCCTTCGTGCAGGAGATACTGGGCATGCCCATCAGCCTGCTCTTGGCTTTATATCTGGTCTACCCCAGATACTTGTTCAACATGGGCCCAGCGTACATGTTTAGTCGAGGAGTAGAGACACTTCGGGTTGATGGGTATCTGGCACTAGTACTCTTGACCCATGGGGAATTGATGTCGTTTCATCGATTGATGGAATATGGGGAGCCCCTGTCTATGGGGAAAGTCCACTCGAGCATCGAAACCTACTCCTACAAGTGTTCCGCGGGGTTGAAGACGTTGTTAGTGCAATGCCTCATGATGCAGAATCGGCACATGACGGGTGAAGATAAGAATCCAACATCGAGAGAAGAATGGAAGAAGATGAATGGAGGGATGCCTCTGTTGACGGACCTGTGCCTGGCAATGAGGTCGGACCCGATGGGGATAATCCGGGGTCTAGAGGAGGTGGTGACCTGCATTTACGGTCCAGCAGTGACGTACGCATTCCCAGATCCCCTGGTAACAACGTATCGTTACTCTGTGACGCACTTGAGTCTTATCAGCGTACTGGATGGGACGGCGCTCAATTGGTGTCAGCAGGAGGTGCTTAGAGCACAAATGAGCAATACGGTACTCTTTGGAAAAGTGAAAGATGCCGAGCTGATAGTGTACAACTTCAGGGGGCAGATGCAATGTAGAATGGGAGGCAAGCGAGAGGGTCCCATCGAAACGTATCCCAAGTTCTGGAACTTGAACCCACTGACGGCAGACGGACGAGAGATCTTGAGGATTCCTGCTTGGAAGGAAAGCTTTGCACTGGTCAAGAGGGAACTGGAGGCCATAATGGAGAAAGAAATCCTGCCAGCCGCCATGCCTGAGTTCCCGATAGTCAGGAGGATGACCTTGCGAATGAACAGTCCCTTGGTAGTTCCATCCATAATGGCGAGGATGACAACGGAGGAAATGCAGAAATACTTCACTGATGGCTGGGACCCCCTGTTCATCGGCTACACCGCGGCGGTCTACTTCCACACTAGCGAGGCGAAGATAAATTCGTGGACGACGCAAGCGAAAAAGATGAGAGGTTCGAAGCCCCCCGGATATGAGTTGCGAAAAGTCTTGAGAGCTCTTGAGCAGGAGGGACTTGAGAACATGCTAAAATATGGGATGATGGCAGGATGATCATGAAGGAGGGGCACGTTGCATTGGTGGACGACATGAAATTTGCAACAAGAAAGTACAGGGCACCCTATGGCTTGGATCAAGTGGAAATGAGACAGGAGGGAAAAGAACTAGATGCAGCAGGTCAACTGCACGTGGCCCTGACGGAGTACAAGAGATTGGACCCGGCGACACCATCACCACTGTCAGTGGATACACCTGGAGACAAGAGGAGTGGACCCGTGGAGGACCGGTTCAAAAGAATTCTCGAGAGAAGAAGAAATGAGTCAGAAGAAGAGAGTATGGATGAAACTCTCAGCGAAGCCGGTGAAGACATGGAAGTGGGGAATACGCCTGAACCGAGACCATCAGGGGAGGAGCTCACCACTCAAGAGCTGTTGAAAGACTTGAGCGAGGAGAATTGGGCAGATACTGCCACTCCACCGCTGACCCCGTCCCCCCGGAAGAATCTGGAGTTGCCATTGGCAAGCGAGACCTCCAATATGGAGATGATACTCTTGAGCTCGGAGGAAAGGGAAAAGAATACTTTCGAAGGAAATAGGGACATATTCCTGGGGTCTCTGAAGGACGACGCTGGACAAATTCAAGGAGGAACTGTGGGACACAGTTGTGAAGTTTGGAGAACCGCTTCTGATAGGAACGGGCCTGGATGAAAAGGCGAGAAAAGAGCTGCTGAACAAGCTGATAGAGCTGAGGAATTCACGATCGAAGACTAGAGAAGAAAAATGTGAAGACAGCTCTACTCTGAAACAAAAAACTGTAGATAAAACAGTTGATGATACAAAAGGGGATAAGGTTGGGACTAGTAATATGATTAAAAGTACTAATATCCTTAAGGCTCGAGCAGGGGGGAGGCAAGAGTTGGAAGGGTTGGAGGTAGACAGAGAGGTCGAATCAGTGATGATAACCACAACACCCTCAAGCAGATATGTGAAAACTCGCAAGAGGAAGAGAGAAGTGGAGGGATTGGGTAGTCCTTCAGTGGATGCTGTCTCGGAAGGAAACTTGAGAGAGACGGCGCCCATGGTTTTGGCTCGATGCAAGACGGCGGCATACAAGAGCAACACGGAGCTCAGAAGACCACTCGAAGTAGAGAGGGAAATAGAGGCTCCCATCAGTTCGACATCGGAGGAAGACTTCAAGCCACAGAAGGTAAACGTGAAGAGAGGTTCAACGAACGGGCAGACATGGGAAGTGGATGTCGGCAAGGAATTGGTCTCGAAGGCACACCAGGACACGGGGAAGCAAGTGACGAGTGATCCACTGGGGATGAACAAAACGAGGAACACCTCCTGGACATGGTGGGTGGCCCTCGAGACATTGAAGGAAATGGAAGACTGCTTGAAGAAGTTGGACAGTGGAGTGGCTCGCAAACGACGCAATTGGGCCACCCAGCAAAAGGCTGAGGTTAACAAGATAGAATTGGCGAATCAGCTGAAGAGGTCCTGGCAGAACTTGTTGAAGGATCATTTCGAAGAGGCAATGAGGACATCCTCATCAGCACCGCCGTTGATGGCGAATCCCTTCGTTAGAACCGCAGGACAATTGATGTTCACCTGGAGTCTGGTGGGAATAGAGTTGGAGACATTGACCTCATATGACAGGTTGAAGTTGGGAAGCAAGAAGCTAGATGTGTATCAAGCACTGATGCAACACGTGGCCAGGGATAATTCAGGCTTGAGCCTGGCTAGGAGGAAGGATGCCACATGTTTCTTGAGATGGATAATGTCAATGATGTCTGACAGCACCATCTTGGCGTGCCACCAAAGAGCAAACGGGAGTAAAACCGTGGAAAAAAGAGTCTCAACGATCATCTTAAACGTGTATCAGAGTACTGGAATAGAAAAGGAAGATTGTTCCAGACTATCCCTAGAGAACCACAGAAAGCTAGACGAGGTGCGGAGGTTTTATAACAAGAAGTTCGAAGAAGAACATGATGTTCACCGTAACCTGGCCTCGTCAGAGCAGTACTCGAGACTCAGCGAGAAGGGGGAATACCAATACGTGTCAGGAGTGATGGGAATAGCCTACAACCCCTTCTTAGACTCAGAAACTGGAGGCGCTCACAGGAACCACGAGGTAGCGGAGCTACTGAAGTTTTGGACAGAAAGAATAGTGGAAATAGACGCGGTGGAGAAAGAGAGGCCGAGCCTGGGCCTGATTCTTGAGAAAACACCAGAGGTGGTGAGCATACCGCGCTCGAACAAAAGAGTTGAAGTGAACATGGGTGATGGAAATGGCTTGTTAATCACGAACTTGGGAGTGGTATGGAAATTACTAAGACCCTCCTGGTGCCCACATCCCCACGCGAGCCTGATCGAGGAAACCACAGAGCGAGTGAGGCTAGCACCAACGGAGGATGAAGATTTGGCAAAGTTGAGTGTGTTGCACAAACTAATCTCACCTCAGATGCAGGAGTCAGGCGAAAAGACGAACAAGCTCGGGTCAGCCAAGAAGATGGAGCCGGGTAGCTGTCTGGATTCGACGTGTGGGAACGGAGAACAGACCTGTGATGGACGGTCATGTGTCAGGATACTGTCCTTTCAAAAAGAAGATCTGGTTACTTGGTTTGAAGACATCACGGAAAGGGAGAAAAGTGAAGTGCAAATAGTTGCGGAGTGTTACGCGAGAACTACCGTGAATATAGCGACAGCTCTCGGATTCTTCTCGAGAATGTGTAGTCTGCAGTCTCTGGAGAGGCTAGAGTCTGAACACCATTCAGTGACGGCGTTGAGCGTAGAATCATGGCCTGGGGTGTTGCAGGTGACTCAAAAACACATCCGGAGCTGGAAGGTTGGCCTCGAGGCAGAAATGGGGTTTCCCATGAGCGAAGCTTATGGCCTGCCATTGAACGCAAAATCCCTGATAGGGTCAATGATGGCCAACTTGTGCGGAAGCCACTACCCACTGCACATGGCGATGGTGGAAGCATCCAGCCAGAGAGTATTGGTGGACAAGGCCTTCTCAGTGCCCAAGTGTGTGAGGTTGGCTCGGGTGTCGCATCACTCGCACAAGTTGTTGAGGAAAATCAGAGGGACAGTACCGAAAGAATTGAGAGATGACTTGAGTGAAATCTGGGGAGAAGAGCTTTTGAAGTTGGAAAGTGAGAACACAAGTGGTCACGAGAGACAAAACGTGATCGGAAAACCTGTGGGGGGTGCTCCAAACATGGAAGAGAACGACACGATGCATGAGAAAATGATGGAGCTTGAGCCTCTCTTGGAAGCCTCGGGAGAGCGTAACCTCAGGAGCATTGAGATCACCCATGGAGAATGCCCATGCCACTGTTTGGCACAAACGGTTTGGTATCCAGATCACAAGAACCTTTGCCTGGTGTGGGTTATAGAAGAAATTCGGTCGATCGGACTACCGGATCACCGGCAGAAGGTGACGCTCTTAGTAGTGAGTACGATGCTGGCTCTGAGATGGATAGAAGATAATATAACGAAGTATCGGGAAGCGACGACGCCAACGGCTGAATCAATATATGCGATAGACTACAGCAGGATACTCGAGTTGTTTGAGACTGCGTGCAAAGTATTCGCCATACCAACGGAAGTCAGACACGTATGGAGCCATTTGAGGTACTTTCCATGGTTTCGGGCGACACTGACGTCTTGGTTGTACATGACAACGAAAAATCATATGAGAAAGCATCAAAAGGAGTATCGACAGTTCCAGGCCGAGATTGGGCCGGAAGCTTTCAAGAGACCCCTGTTAACCCATCGAAATGCGATCACGACAGGATGGAAGAGAGTGGGTAAAATGTCTAGAGACAATACCAAAGCGAGGGAATCAATACTGGAGGAAGACTTGGCGAAGAACGTGAGCTTGAGCCTGCATAGCTCCTTTTGTTTGAACCGGGAATCTAGGGTGAAGGCACTACCCAACAAGGCAAAGAGGTTGCAGGAGCAAAGAGAATGGATGCGATCCTATGAGCAGTTGAAGGCTTGGGAGGAGATCGTGATTAGCTCCGATGATGAAGAAGAACTGTTGAGACAGTTTGCCGTATCTAGTACTTCAGGGTGCGGCACCTCCAAGGCGAAGAGTGCGAGATGAGCGGATGGTTCGAATGAATCTTGAGTCTTGAGAGGGAAGGGGGGCTTGAGTGTGGATCCGGGTGAAACCTGGGTTCACGAAAAAGAAATTTTAACGAAACAGATATTGTTATTAATATGTTATATCTATTATATAAATCAAAATGCTGCATGACAATTTCCTAATTGAATGGGAAAAAAGAAATTTTAAATAATTGGCTTGAAAAGCGAGAATTCAAGGGTGCAGGTGTGTGCAGATTTTGATTGCTGTTTAGCGATAGTGTGAAAATTTTACATGGCTGTGAATTTTGGGGTGTAGATAAGCTTAAGTCTGCTGCAAACTTCTGTAAATGACCACTGGCACTGTATCTTGAGCAACACTCGGTTTTTTGGGACTCACTGGCAGACGACAACACGCGATGAGGACATCGATCCTGAGTCCGGGGAGTATGTGCCAGTCGGTCATATTTGGAAGTTTGACCTTGAGAAAAGCAAGAGCACTTAATTTTGGGGTGAAATTTAATTTTTCAAAAATTCGAATGGAGCCTGTCATGCACGATTCTCTCGCGATAACTGAAAACCGAAAAAGAGAAATCAGAACGATCGAATAACAATCGCGGGAAAGTTGTCAGATAAAAAACAAGTGGGAAATTGCTATTCGCAATTTCCATCATAGTGAACAAGAGTAGAGCTGTCCTATCTGAAAGAGAAGACAGAGTATTCCCGAGAGAACAATTATTCGAACTGGACTAGAGTGAACATTCGACGGAAAGGTGGACAGCTGGAGTGTCCCAATGGTTCACCTAAAACTTCATTCTAGAGTTCAAACTTACCTCTGCCATTCAAACTGACAAACATTGAACTTATCTAGTTATCCTAGTTAATTCTAGAGTTGCTCACTCATTTAATTACCTCCTGTGCTTGAGTGCATCAACATGTGAGTCCTTAATTTAAATTTCTAGAGTGTGTTTTATGATTGTTATGTTGAGGTAAGGCGAGTTTTAGGTTGATCCATCTGAAATGGATCAAAGTTCCACTGTCTGATAAAAAGTAACTTAACGGATTGTTCTGACCCGGTTTTTAACGGCGTTCGTGTATTTTGGGTATCTAGAGACCTAAGTATGGGGACGTTCTTATTTCTAGAGTGGGGGATATTTTGGTAGTAGCCCTTAAGCTGTAACGGGTCGTAGTCTCATGTCACAAGCGAACCGAATTGGCTCCGACTGATTTGAGGTAGAAAAACACAAGAGATAGTGTCCCTGACTCTTGAGCCAATGGTTATAGGGCCTATTTTTCTTAAGCCTCATGTGTGACTACAGTAGACGAATGTTACATTCAAGGCCTATGATATCAGAAATACTAAAATTTGCCACTCTTCAAGGGTTTTATCCGCTCTCTTTTTAACAATCGCCTACTTAGGTTAAAGAAAAATAGGCCCTATAACCATTGGCTCAAGAGTCAGGGACACTATCTCTTGTGTTTTTCTACCTCAAGCGGTCGGAGCCAATTGGGCTCACTTGCGACATGAGACTAAAACCCGCGTTACAGCTTAAAGGCCACTACCAAAATACCCCCACTCTAGAAAATAAGAACACCCCCATACTCAGGTCTCAAAATACCTAAAACACGCAAACGCCGTTAAAAACAGGGTCGGAACCTTAGGTATAGTTACTTTTTTCAGACAGTGGACCTTTGATCCATTTCAGATGGATCAACCTAAAAACTCTCCCTAACTCAACATAACAATATAAAACACACTCAAGAAAATTAAATTGGGCACTCACATTCCAGCACGATCTCTAGAATTGAGTAACTAAGTTAATAAGTAACTCTAGCATAAATGGGGTAATCAAGTTAAACTCAAAAAGTTTTGAATACGTCAGTTTAAACTAAAGAGACGAGTTTTGGTTCTGGACCATTGGGAGACTTCGGTGTTCCACCTTTCCACCGAAGTTTCATCTGGTCCACTTCTTACTTGTCTCTTCTTTACTCGAGATCGCTCTGCCTTCTGTTTCGAATAAGACAGCTCTACTATCGTTCGAATTAAAAATCGGAAATTGCTAATAGCAATTTCTCGCTGCTATTTTTGACTTCTTTCCCGCGCTTGTTCGAATCTTCTGATCTTTTTTCTGATATTTTCTGTTGTCGCGAGAATTTTGAGCATGACATGGTCAATTTGAATTTTTGAAAAATACCATTTCACCCCAAAATCAAGTCTTTTGCATCGGTCAAGGTCAAACTTCCAAAAATGACCGTCTGGCACATACTCCCCGGACTCAAGATCGATGTCCTGTTTGGGGTCGTCGTCTGTCAGTGAGTCCCCAGAAAATTGAGTGCCTCTCAAGAGATAGTGCCAGTGGTCATTTACAGAAGTTTGCAGCAGATTTAATTTTATCTACACCAAAACTCACAGCCATGCAAAATTGTCACATTATCGCAAAACAGCGATCAAAATCTGCATTCACCTGCACCCTGAATTTCAGCTTTGCAAGCTAATGATTAAAATTTCTTTTATCTTATTAAATCAGAAAAATGTCATGCAGCGTTTTGATTTATATAAAAGGTATAGCATATTAATAACAATATTCTGTTTCATTTAAATTTCTCTTCCGTGACCTCAGATTTCAGCCGAGTTCACACTCAAGTCCCTTTCCTTTTCCCTGTGTGACAGTCGACCAGAATGTACGAAAATGCAATTTCGTATTCGAAATTTTATCGACCAGAAAATATTATCTGACCTGGAATATTGACGGTTTTAACAGATTAAGGACGTTATTTGAACGATTAGACAAACCGTGAAGGTCAGAATACCCAGCCATGAGCTCACTATTTTGCATCTAACTAAGTTAATCTGCGTGTTCTGGCCGGTAACCCAAAAAAAAAACAGTAAAGATTTTGTCGACCCGATGTTAAAGGACCACACATAGAACTGGCTTTGGTAGAGACGGTTAAAATCATATGAAGTTGAGTTTAGACGCCAGTCTTTTTAGAACCTAGCTTTATTTCACGTCGATATGAACTTCCGGGCGAATGTTACATAGATGTTTTTATTGCGCTCCTGCGTGTTATTCCTTTTAGCATCATGACCGGCAGAACCGTTAACGAGCACTCCGCGCCGAGCGGAAGCCTACAGTAACGCTCTTTATAAGGCCCATACCGTCGGGCGGAAGGGTAGTTCGGAACGCGGAAGCCTTCCGGATTCCCGTGAATAGTTATTTAACCTAGTTAAGACCGAAAATTCACGTTCCAGGAAATGTGGGGGGATTGGCCGTCCCCTCATTCCCTGATAGGTTTGTGACCAAAAACTCTTGAAGATATACAAAAAACCGAACAAAAAGTAGTATAGTACCTTAGAAAAACAAAAAACATAAAAAATAACCGAAAAAACCAAAAACAGTAAAAAAAAAAAGTGTAAAATCAGTAGAGATCATCCCCCCAGACGAGATGTGATCTGACCCTCCCGTTTGTTGGTGTTAGATATAGTGTTATAACCGGCATTTATATCATTCAGGAACGTTACGATCATTTTTGTGGCCCGTTTGTGGTGCTTGTAGTTATTTGAGTATTTAAGCACGTTAATGCTAATTTGCGCTCAATCCGGAAGGGTCTCGGGATTAGTGGAAAAGACTGATATCCGGCAGGCAGTTCAAGGAGCGACAAGAAGGGGCTCAAGGACAACAACAATCTACTGTTGGGTATCGTTAAAATTTGTATCCCTTTTGGTACAAAAAGTAAGATACTCTGTGGGGGGCTCGACAGTTACTGCACTGTAGTGACCCTTCACCGAACTGCGAATTTCCGATTTAAGCACCTTAATTCGGAGATTTAACAAACCTGGAGTGGTATAGTATTACTATTATTATTAGTTATACAGCCTATTTTAGTACTCCTATACCGTTTTCCAGTAAAAAAGCATACTAAGCAGACCGGTTTTTAGGGTCAAAATAGCGATATTTTGATCCCCCCACAAATCGCGATTTTTGAGATATCGATATTTTTTGAAGCAAAAAAAGCGCTAAAATTATGAGTTACATCGTAGTTGTACTACTGTAATAAAAAGAACCGGTTAAGTATAGTTCGGAAGTGGTTGGAACTAATTGGGTACCAAAAACCGAATCTTCTAAATTTTTGAAGAAACGAAACGCTACAAAAAAATTATTTTGAAAATTTTGAGTTAGGACAGTAAAAATTGTTGTTCGGACAACGTTCACTAGTCAATCGACAGGTTTTAAAATCCGTTTGACGGTAACCTTCCGGGTTACAGAGAAATCGAATTTAACGTGTTTGATTTAGTGGATTCATCAATCCGGAGGGGTACAAATAGCATTTTTTTGGCAAACTTTTTCAGCTGGAATGTTTAAGATCGGGTTTTTGCCTTGAAATAGAAGAACATAGGCCTTCTGAGCTCGGATCAATCATTTTTAGGTCGAAAAGAGCAGAATTACGAAAAAAAGTTAGGCGGAACCTATAAGAGAATTTTTTTTTTTGATTTTAGCAGAAAGACGTTTTGGTTGATAACTTTGGAACTACTGGACAAATCCAGTCTATCATGGTACCATTAGTTTAGAAATTAGGCGAACTTACTCATAAAATTATCATTTATTTACAAAAATGAGCGCGAAAATTTTTTAAGATTGTTTTTAGCAAATTCAGTAATTCGGGAAGGTAGACCCTTCATGTTTTATAAAAAAAATTTTGGAAAGCCCTTACACCTCTACAAAAGGGTAGCAACGGTTGAATAAGGCAATTTTACGCTGTTCTAGACAAAAAGGGAAGGCTGAGGGAAGCAGAAAACCCTAGTCGAATCGAAACTAGGCTAGTGATAAGACCCTTCACAGTTAATGTGAATTGTCAAATAAGAGGCTTAGCTTCAATTCGGAAGGGCCTGGGGAAAGAAAATACACCCTTCTTAGTTAGTTCAAACAGCATAATAGCATCGGAGACCGTATCCGGAAGGGTATCGGGTGAAAATTTTGTAAAACTCTGAAAAGCTATTTTTACAAACCCGGAGGGGTCCCAATCCGGAAGGTCCCAAATTTTGCCGATCCGGAGGGGTCCCAATTTTGCCAATCCGAAAGGGTCCCAATTTTGCAAATCCGAAAGGGTCCCAATTTTGCAAATCCGGACGGGTACTGTTTTTGACAATCCGGAGGGGTACTGTTTTTGCCAATCCGGAGGGGTACTATTTTTGCCAATCCAGAGGGTTCTTGTTTTTGCCAATCCGGAGGGGTACTATTTTTGTTAAGACTTAAGTAGACAGAAGAAAAGATAAAATTAAAAGGTATTGGGTTATTAGAAGACAGGCTAGGAACCAGTGACTGCACTGGTAACTTGCCTTTTTTAAAAGACCAGACCAAAACAAAACAGGTCTAAACTCGGATATTTGCGAAACTAAGTCTAAATTGATAAAGAGCTTGTAACTGATTTGTGTGGATCGAAATCCAAATCGTTTTTGGGAAAGTGATTGCCCTGAGGATCTTAGTATGTCTAGCTCGGGCAATCTGAAGGCAGATAGGTAACACAGGACTCGGTGGGTGCAATAGACGCCCACTTGAGGAAATTACTGCCTTCAATTTTTGTCTGTTTGGTGCAGCATCGAACATTTAGTGCTGTACAGAACTATGCCAAGTAGCAGCTTTCAAGGGGTAACGAATAAACGGGTTTTGGCAACAGTAAATTAAATGGCACTTTTTCGGCATCTGGTAAAGATGCAAAATTGAAATTTTGGGCAGATATACTATTTTTAAACGCTCTGCTCATATACTTTCGAGGCAATATTTACGCCGAGCTCACCTGCAGTGAGAGAGTTTTTTTGCATAAAAGTGAACTTCGCATTTTCAGTTGTGTTGTCCTAAAGAAAATAATACGTACGTCATCTAATGATCGGAATTCAAAAATTAGGGTGTCCTTACGCGGTTCCGAGCAGTCACATCGCTTCTCAAAACAATCAAAAACCCAAGCACGGTCAAACCTTTAATTCAAAAAAAAACGTAGCAGGATGTACATTCACTGACAATACAAGATGTACATGGCATAACTGGCTGACCAAACTTCAAGACTTTGCAAAAAAAAGGCTTTTTCTAGCTCGAGGAATTCAATGATACGATTTGTTCTAATTGACACCATTTTGACGATGCGGGCACACCACGCTAGTCCATCCAGATAACCAGCTTAATTTTGAAGGACATACTTTTCCATTTATAGCCTCAGCTATCTTTTTTCCGAATACAGACTTCATGCGAGTCATTTCTAGATGTCAACCCAATCTTGGCGTCTCCCTTTCAAGATTTTATCTTGAACTTTTTTCCGTTCATAACTTCAGCATAAAAGCAACTTCGAAATGGAAATAGAGAGCTCCGGCGTCCATAAGAAATTGTTTGCAATTCCTATGATATCAGAAATACTAAAATTTGCCATTCTTCAAGGGTTTTATCCGCTCTCATTTTAACAGTCGCCTACTTAGGTTAAAGAAAAATAGGCTCTATAACCATTGGCTCAAGAGTCAGGGACACTATCTCTTGTGTTTTTCTACCTCAAGCGGTCGGAGCCAATTGGGCTCACTTGCGACATGAGACTAAAACCCGCGTTACAGCTTAAAGGCCACTACCAAAATACCCCCACTCTAGAAAATAAGAACGCCCCCATACTCAGGTCTCAAAATACCTAAAACACGCAAACGCCGTTAAAAACAGGGTCGGAACCTTAGGTATAGTTACTTTTTTCAGACAGTGGACCTTTGATCCATTTCAGATGGATCAACCTAAAAACTCTCCCTAACTCAACATAACAATATAAAACACACTCAAGAAAATTAAATTGGGCTTTCACATTCCAGCACGATCTCTAGAATTGAGTAACTAAGTTAATAAGTAACTCTAGCATAAATGGGGTAATCAAGTTAAACTCAAAAAGTTTTGAATACGTCAGTTTAAACTAAAGAGACGAGTTTTGGTTCTGGACCATTGGGAGACTTCGGTGTTCCACCTTTCCACCGAAGTTTCATCTGGTCCACTTCTTACTTGTCTCTTCTTTACTCGAGATCGCTCTGCCTTCTGTTTCGAATAAGACAGCTCTACTATCGTTCAAATTAAAAATCGGAAATTGCTAATAGCAATTTCTCGCTGCTATTTTTGACTTCTTTCCCGCGCTTGTTCGAATCTTCTGATCTTTTTTCTGATATTTTCTGTTGTCGCGAGAATTTTGAGCATGACATGGTCAATTTGAATTTTTGAAAAATACCATTTCACCCCAAAATCAAGTCTTTTGCATCGGTCAAGGTCAAACTTCCAAAAATGACCGTCTGGCACATACTCCCCGGACTCAAGATCGATGTCCTGTTTGCGGGTCGTCGTCTGTCAGTGAGTCCCCAGAAAATTGAGTGCGTCTCAAGAGATAGTGCCAGTGGTCATTTACAGAAGTTTGCAGCAGATTTAATTTTATCTACACCAAAACTCACAGCCATGCAAAATTGTCACATTATCGCAAAACAGCGATCAAAATCTGCATTCACCTGCACCCTGAATTTCAGCTTTGCAAGCTAATGATTAAAATTTCTTTTGTCTTATTAAATCAGAAAAATGTCATGCAGCGTTTTGATTTATATAAAAGGTATAGCATATTAATAACAATATTCTGTTTCATTTAAATTTCTCTTCCGTGACCTCAGATTTCAGCCGAGTTCACACTCAAGTCCCTTTCCTTTTCCCTGTGTGACAGTCGACCAGAATGTACGAAAATGCAATTTCGTATTCGAAATTTTATCGACCAGAAAATATTATCTGACCTGGAATATTGACGGTTTTAACAGATTAAGGACGTTATTTGAACGATTAGACAAACCGTGAAGGTCAGAATACTTTGGTATTTTGAATTTTTAAAATTTCGAATTGTGACATCATATTCTGAGAAATGCTGAAACGGCCATTTTGGAGAAAGATCAAAAGAAAAACAGAACAACAATTGTTACAGTGAAAACAACTACGAAGAAATAATGACAGATAGAATTGGAAATTGTCAGAAATTGCTCCGAGTTGTAACGATTATGCCGCTACAATCGTTACAGAGTAATTCACATGAACGAGGAAGGGTGTTGGGACGACGTGTCCAGCCTTCCCAAAAGAAATAAGGACGTTTTTTCCCCGGATTCCAGAATCCGGAGGGGTATCGGGCCCAAGACTCAAACTGTTTTATATAAATTTTTAGCTTCCTGGTTATGTCTTGAATTGAATATAATTAACATCCGGTTTCATTTTCAGATAACGAGAAGCTAGGAGTTGAGGGAAAGGGTTGATCCATCTCCGATGGATATGATGATTTTTATCTACTGAACAAAAACAATAGTAATACAATAAGTAAATAGTAGCTCTGTTTTAGGAGTGACTCGTGCCTCGTGGTCTGGGGATACTGAGACCCAGCCATGAGCTCACTATTTTGCATCTAACTAAGTTAATCTGCGTGTTCTGGCCGGTAACCCAAAAAAAAACAGTAAAGATTTTGTCGACCCGATGTTAAAGGATCACACATAGAACTGGCTTTGGTAGAGACGGTTAAAAGCATATGAAGCTGAGTTTAGACGCCAGTCTTTTTAGAACCTAGCTTTATTTCACGTCGATATGAACTTCCGGGCGAATGTTACATAGATGTTTTTATTGCGCTCCTGCGTGTTATTCTTTTTAGCATCATGACCGGCAGAACCGTTAACGAGCACTCCGCGCCGAGCGGAAGCCTACAGTAACGCCCTTTATAAGGCCCATACCGTCGGGGCGGAAGGGTAGTTCGGAACGCGGAAGCCTTCCGGATTCCCGTGAATAGTTATTTAACCTAGTTAAGACCGAAAATTCACGTTCCAGGAAATGTGGGGGGATTGGCCGTCTCCTCATTCCCTGATAGGTTTGTGACCAAAAACACTTGAAGATATACAAGAAACCGAACAAAAAGTAGTATAGTACCTTAGAAAAACAAAAAACATAAAAAATAACCGAAAACACCAAAAACAGTAAAAAAAAAAAAGTGTAAAATCAGTAGAGATCATCCCCCCAGACGAGATGTGATCTGACCCTCCCGTTTGTTGGTGTTAGATATAGTGTTATAACCGGCATTTATATCATTCAGGAACGTTACGATCATTTTTGTGGCCCGTTTGTGGTGCTTGTAGTTATTTGAGTATTTAAGCACGTTAATGCTAATTTGCGCTCAATCCGGAAGGGTCTCGGGATTAGTGGAAAAGACTGATATCCGGCAGGCAGTTCAAGGAGCGACAAGAAGGGGCTCAAGGACAACAACAATCTACTGTTGGGTATCGTTAAAATTTGTATCCCTTTTGGTACAAAAAGTAAGATACTCTGTGGGGGGCTCGACAGTTACTGCACTGTAGTGACCCTTCACCGAACTGCGAATTTCCGATTTAAGCACCTTAATTCGGAGATTTAACAAACCCGGAGTGGTATAGTATTACTATTATTATTATTTATACAGCCTATTTTAGTACTCCTATACCGTTTTCCAGTAAAAAAGCATACTAAGCAGACCGGTTTTTAGGGTCAAAATAGCGATATTTTGTTCCCCCCACAAATCGCGATTTTTGAGATATCGATATTTTTTGAAGCAAAAAAAGCGCTAAAATAATGAGTTACATCGTAGTTGTACTACTATAATAAAAAGAACCGGTTAAGTATAGTTCGGAAGTGGTTGGAACTAATTGGGTACCAAAAACCGAATCTTCTAAATTTTTGAAGAAACGAAACGCTACAAAAAAATTATTTTGAAAATTTTGAGTTAGGACAGTAAAAATTGTTGTTCGGACAACGTTCACTAGTCAATCGACAGGTTTTAAAATCCGTTTGACGGTAACCTTCCGGGTTACAGAGAAATCGAATTTAACGTGTTTGATTTAGTGGATTCATCAATCCGGAGGGGTACAAATAGCATTTTTTTGGCAAACTTTTTCAGCTGGAATGTTTAAGATCGGGTTTTTGCCTTGAAATAGAAGAACATAGGCCTTCTGAGCTCGGATCAATCATTTTTAGGTCGAAAAGAGCAGAATTACGAAAAAAAGTTAGGCGGAACCTATAAGAGATTTTTTTTTTTTGATTTTAGCAGAAAGACGTTTTGGTTGATAACTTTGGAACTACTGGACAAATCCAGTCTATCATGGTACCATTAGATTAGAAATTAGGCGAACTTACTCATAAAATTATCATTTATTTACAAAAATGAGCGCGAAAATTTTTTAAGATTGTTTTTAGCAAATTCAGTAATTCGGGAAGGTAGACCCTTCATGTTTTATAAAAAAAATTTTGGAAAGCCCTTACACCTCTACAAAAGGGTAGCAACGGTTGAATAAGGCAATTTTACGCTGTTCTAGACAAAAAGGGAAGGCTGAGGGAAGCAGAAAACCCTAGTCGAATCGAAACTAGGCTAGTGATAAGACCCTTCACAGTTAATGTGAATTGTCAAATAAGAGGCTTAGCTTCAATTCGGAAGGGCCTGGGGAAAGAAAATACACCCTTCTTAGTTAGTTCAAACAGCATAATAGCATCGGAGACCGTATCCGGAAGGGTATCGGGTGAAAATTTTGTAAAACTCTGAAAAGCTATTTTTACAAACCCGGAGGGGTCCCAATCCGGAAGGTCCCAAATTTTGCCGATCCGGAGGGGTCCCAATTTTGCCAATCCGAAAGAGTCCCAATTTTGCAAATCCGAAAGGGTCCCAATTTTGCAAATCCGGACGGGTACTGTTTTTGACAATCCGGAGGGGTACTGTTTTTGCCAATCCGGAGGGGTACTATTTTTGCCAATCCAGAGGGGTCTTGTTTTTGCCAATCCGGAGGGGTACTATTTTTGTTAAGACTTAAGTAGACAGAAGAAAAGATAAAATTAAAAGGTATTGGGTTATTAGAAGACAGGCTAGGAACCAGTGACTGCACTGGTAACTTGCCTTTTTTAAAAGACCAGACCAAAACAAAACAGGTCTAAACTCGGATATTTGCGACACTAAGTCTAAATTGATAAAGAGCTTGTAACTGATTTGTGTGGATCGAAATCCAAATCGTTTTTGGGAAAGTGATTGCCCTGAGGATCTTAGTATGTCTAGCTCGGGCAATCTGAAGGCAGATAGGTAACACAGGACTCGGTGGGTGCAATAGACGCCCACTTGAGGAAATTACTGCCTTCAATTTTTGTCTGTTTGGTGCAGCATCGAACATTTAGTGCTGTACAGAACTATGCCAAGTAGCAGCTTTCAAGGGGTAACGAATAAACGGGTTTTGGCAACAGTAAATTAAATGGCACTTTTTCGGCATCTGGTAAAGATGCAAAATTGAATTTTTGGGCAGATATACTATTTTTAAACGCTCTGCTCATATACTTTCGAGGCAATATTTACGCCGAGCTCACCTGCAGTGAGAGAGTTTTTTTGCATAAAAGTGAACTTCGCATTTTCAGTTGTGTTGTCCTAAAGAAAATAATACGTACGTCATCTAATGATCGGAATTCAAAAATTAGGGTGTCCTTACGCGGTTCCGAGCAGTCACATCGCTTCTCAAAACAATCAAAAACCCAAGCACGGTCAAACCTTTAATTCAAAAAAAACCGTAGCAGGATGTACATTCACTGACAATACAAGATGTACATGGCATAACTGGCTGACCAAACTTCAAGACTTTGCAAAAAAAAGGCTTTTTCTAGCTCGAGGAATTCAATGATACGATTTGTTTTAATTGACACCATTTTGACGATGCGGGCACACCACGCTAGTCCATCCAGATAACCAGCTTAATTTTGAAGGACATACTTGTCCATTTATAGCCTCAGCTATCTTTTTTTCGAATACAGACTTCATGCGAGTCATTTCTAGATGTCAACCCAATCTTGGCGTCTCCCTTTCAAGATTTTATCTTGAACTTTTTTCCGTTCATAACTTCAGCATAAAAGCAACTTCGAAATGGAAATAGAGAGCTCCGGCGTCCATAAGAAACTGTTTGCAATTCCTATGATATCAGAAATACTAAAATTTGCCATTCTTCAAGGGTTTTATCCGCTCTCATTTTAACAGTCGCCTACTTAGGTTAAAGAAAAATAGGCCCTATAACCATTGGCTCAAGAGTCAGGGACACTATCTCTTGTGTTTTTCTACCTCAAGCGGTCGGAGCCAATTGGGCTCACTTGCGACATGAGACTAAAACCCGCGTTACAGCTTAAAGGCCACTACCAAAATACCCCCACTCTAGAAAATAAGAACGCCCCCATACTCAGGTCTCAAAATACCTAAAACACGCAAACGCCGTTAAAAACAGGGTCGGAACCTTAGGTATAGTTACTTTTTTCAGACAGTGGACCTTTGATCCATTTCAGATGGATCAACCTAAAAACTCTCCCTAACTCAACATAACAATATAAAACACACTCAAGAAAATTAAATTGGGCACTCACATTCCAGCACGATCTCTAGAATTGAGTAACTAAGTTAATAAGTAACTCTAGCATAAATGGGGTAATCAAGTTAAACTCAAAAAGTTTTGAATACGTCAGTTTAAACTAAAGAGACGAGTTTTGGTTCTGGACCATTGGGAGACTTCGGTGTTCCACCTTTCCACCGAAGTTTCATCTGGTCCACTTCTTACTTGTCTCTTCTTTACTCGAGATCGCTCTGCCTTCTGTTTCGAATAAGACAGCTCTACTATCGTTCGAATTAAAAATCGGAAATTGCTAATAGCAATTTCTCGCTGCTATTTTTGACTTCTTTCCCGCGCTTGTTCGAATCTTCTGATCTTTTTTCTGATATTTTCTGTTGTCGCGAGAATTTTGAGCATGACATGGTCAATTTGAATTTTTGAAAAATACCATTTCACCCCAAAATCAAGTCTTTTGCATCGGTCAAGGTCAAACTTCCAAAAATGACCGTCTGGCACATACTCCCCGGACTCAAGATCGATGTCCTGTTTGCGGGTCGTCGTCTGTCAGTGAGTCCCCAGAAAATTGAGTGCGTCTCAAGAGATAGTGCCAGTGGTCATTTACAGAAGTTTGCAGCAGATTTAATTTTATCTACACCAAAACTCACAGCCATGCAAAATTGTCACATTATCACAAAACAGCGATCAAAATCTGCATTCACCTGCACCCTGAATTTCAGCTTTGCAAGCTAATGATTAAAATTTCTTTTGTCTTATTAAATCAGAAAAATGTCATGCAGCGTTTTGTTTTATATAAAAGGTATAGCATATTAATAACAATATTCTGTTTCATTTAAATTTCTCTTCCGTGACCTCAAATTTCATCCGAGTTCACACTCAAGTCCCTTTCCTTTTCCCTGTGTGACAGTCGACCAGAATGTACGAAAATGCAATTTCGTATTCGAAATTTTATCGAACAGAAAATATTATCTGACCTGGAATATTGACGGTTTTAACAGATTAAGGACGTTATTTGAACGATTAGACAAACCGTGAAGGTCAGAATACTTTGGTATTTTGAATTTTTAAAATTTCGAATTGTGACATCATATTCTGAGAAATGCTGAAACGGCCATTTTGGAGAAAGATCAAAAGAAAAACAGAACAACAATTGTTACAGTGAAAACAACTACGAAGAAATAATGACAGATAGAATTGGAAATTGTCAGAAATTGCTCCGAGTTGTAACGATTATGCCGCTACAATCGTTACAGAGTAATTCACATGAACGAGGAAGGGTGTTGGGACGACGTGTCCAGCCTTCCCAAAAGAAATAAGGACGTTTTTTCCCCGGATTCCAGAATCCGGAGGGGTATCGGGCCCAAGACTCAAACTGTTTTATATAAATTTTTAGCTTCCTGGTTATGTCTTGAATTGAATATAATTAACATCCGGTTTCATTTTCAGATAACGAGAAGCTAGGAGTTGAGGGAAAGGGTTGATCCATCTCCGATGGATATGATGATTTTTATCTACTGAACAAAAACAATAGTAATACAATAAGTAAATAGTAGCTCTGTTTTAGGAGTGACTCGTGCCTCGTGGTCTGGGGATACTGAGACCCAGCCATGAGCTCACTATTTTGCATCTAACTAAGTTATTCTGCGTGTTCTGGCCGGTAACCCAAAAAAAAACAGTAAAGATTTTGTCGACCCGATGTTAAAGGATCACACATAGAACTGGCTTTGGTAGAGACGGTTAAAAGCATATGAAGCTGAGTTTAGACGCCAGTCTTTTTAGAACCTAGCTTTATTTCACGTCGATATGAACTTCCGGGCGAATGTTACATAGATGTTTTTATTGCGCTCCTGCGTGTTATTCTTTTTAGCATCATGACCGGCAGAACCGTTAACGAGCACTCCGCGCCGAGCGGAAGCCTACAGTAACGCCCTTTATAAGGCCCATACCGTCGGGGCGGAAGGGTAGTTCGGAACGCGGAAGCCTTCCGGATTCCCGTGAATAGTTATTTAACCTAGTTAAGACCGAAAATTCACGTTCCAGGAAATGTGGGGGGATTGGCCGTCTCCTCATTCCCTGATAGGTTTGTGACCAAAAACACTTGAAGATATACAAGAAACCGAACAAAAAGTAGTATAGTACCTTAGAAAAACAAAAAACATAAAAAATAACCGAAAAAACCAAAAACAGTAAAAAAAAAAAAAAAGTGTAAAATCAGTAGAGATCATCCCCCCAGACGAGATGTGATCCGACCCTCCCGTTTGTTGGTGTTAGATATAGTGTTATAACCGGCATTTATATCATTCAGGAACGTTACGATCATTTTTGTGGCCCGTTTGTGGTGCTTGTAGTTATTTGAGTATTTAAGCACGTTAATGCTAATTTGCGCTCAATCCGGAAGGGTCTCGGGATTAGTGGAAAAGACTGATATCCGGCAGGCAGTTCAAGGAGCGACAAGAAGGGGCTCAAGGACAACAACAATCTACTGTTGGGTATCGTTAAAATTTGTATCCTTTTTGGTACAAAAAGTAAGATACTCTGTGGGGGGCTCGACAGTTACTGCACTGTAGTGACCCTTCACCGAACTGCGAATTTCCGATTTAAGCACCTTAATTCGGAGATTTAACAAACCTGGAGTGGTATAGTATTACTATTATTATTATTTATACAGCCTATTTTAGTACTCCTATACCGTTTTCCAGTAAAAAAGCATACTAAGCAGACCGGTTTTTAGGGTCAAAAAAACGATATTTTGTTCACCCCACAAATCGCGATTTTTGAGATATCGATATTTTTTGAAGCAAAAAAAGCGCTAAAATAATGAGTTACATCGTAGTTGTACTACTATAATAAAAAGAACCGGTTAAGTATAGTTCGGAAGTGGTTGGAACTAATTGGGTACCAAAAACCGAATCTTCTAAATTTTTGAAGAAACGAAACGCTACAAAAAAATTATTTTGAAAATTTTGAGTTAGGACAGTAAAAATTGTTGTTCGGACAACGTTCACTAGTCAATCGACAGGTTTTAAAATCCGTTTGACGGTAACCTTCCGGGTTACAGAGAAATCGAATTTAACGTGTTTGATTTAGTGGATTCATCAATCCGGAGGGGTACAAATAGCATTTTTTTGGCAAACTTTTTCAGCTGGAATGTTTAAGATCGGGTTTTTGCCTTGAAATAGAAGAACATAGGCCTTCTGAGCTCGGATCAATCATTTTTAGGTCGAAAAGAGCAGAATTACGAAAAAAAGTTAGGCGGAACCTATAAGAGATTTTTTTTTTTTGATTTTAGCAGAAAGACGTTTTGGTTGATAACTTTGGAACTACTGGACAAATCCAGTCTATCATGGTACCATTAGATTAGAAATTAGGCGAACTTACTCATAAAATTATCATTTATTTACAAAAATGAGCGCGAAAATTTTTTAAGATTGTTTTTAGCAAATTCAGTAATTCGGGAAGGTAGACCCTTCATGTTTTATAAAAAAAATTTTGGAAAGCCCTTACACCTCTACAAAAGGGTAGCAACGGTTGAATAAGGCAATTTTACGCTGTTCTAGACAAAAAGGGAAGGCTGAGGGAAGCAGAAAACCCTAGTCGAATCGAAACTAGGCTAGTGATAAGACCCTTCACAGTTAATGTGAATTATCAAATAAGAGGCTTAGCTTCAATTCGGAAGGGCCTGGGGAAAGAAAATACACCCTTCTTAGTTAGTTCAAACAGCATAATAGCATCGGAGACCGTATCCGGAAGGGTATCGGGTGAAAATTTTGTAAAACTCTGAAAAGCTATTTTTACAAACCCGGAGGGGTCCCAATCCGGAAGGTCCCAAATTTTGCCGATCCGGAGGGGTCCCAATTTTGCCAATCCGAAAGGGTCCCAATTTTGCAAATCCGAAAGGGTCCCAATTTTGCAAATCCGGACGGGTACTGTTTTTGACAATCCGGAGGGGTACTGTTTTTGCCAATCCGGAGGGGTACTATTTTTGCCAATCCAGAGGGGTCTTGTTTTTGCCAATCCGGAGGGGTACTATTTTTGTTAAGACTTAAGTAGACAGAAGAAAAGATAAAATTAAAAGGTATTGGGTTATTAGAAGACAGGCTAGGAACCAGTGACTGCACTGGTAACTTGCCTTTTTTAAAAGACCAGACCAAAACAAAACAGGTCTAAACTCGGATATTTGCGACACTAAGTCTAAATTGATAAAGAGCTTGTAACTGATTTGTGTGGATCGAAATCCAAATCGTTTTTGGGAAAGTGATTGCCCTGAGGATCTTAGTATGTCTAGCTCGGGCAATCTGAAGGCAGATAGGTAACACAGGACTCGGTGGGTGCAATAGACGCCCACTTGAGGAAATTACTGCCTTCAATTTTTGTCTGTTTGTAGCAGCATCGAACATTTAGTGCTGTACAGAACTATGCCAAGTAGCAGCTTTCAAGGGGTAACGAATAAACGGGTTTTGGCAACAGTAAATTAAATGGCACTTTTTCGGCATCTGGTAAAGATGCAAAATTGAATTTTTGGGCAGATATACTATTTTTAAACGCTCTGCTCATATACTTTCGAGGCAATATTTACGCCGAGCTCACCTGCAGTGAGAGAGTTTTTTTGCATAAAAGTGAACTTCGCATTTTCAGTTGTGTTGTCCTAAAGAAAATAATACGTACGTCATCTAATGATCGGAATTCAAAAATTAGGGTGTCCTTACGCGGTTCCGAGCAGTCACATCGCTTCTCAAAACAATCAAAAACCCAAGCACGGTCAAACATTTAATTCAAAAAAAACCGTAGCAGGATGTACATTCACTGACAATACAAGATGTACATGGCATAACTGGCTGACCAAACTTCAAGACTTTGCAAAAAAAAGGCTTTTTCTAGCTCGAGGAATTCAATGATACGATTTGTTTTAATTGACACCATTTTGACGATGCGGGCACACCACGCTAGTCCATCCAGATAACCAGCTTAATTTTGAAGGACAAACTTGTCCATTTATAGCCTCAGCTATCTTTTTTTCGAATACAGACTTCATGCGAGTCATTTCTAGATGTCAACCCAATCTTGGCGTCTCCCTTTCAAGATTTTATCTTGAACTTTTTTCCGTTCATAACTTCAGCATAAAAGCAACTTCGAAATGGAAATAGAGAGCTCCGGCGTCCATAAGAAACTGTTTGCAATTCCTATGATATCAGAAATACTAAAATTTGCCATTCTTCAAGGGTTTTATCCGCTCTCATTTTAACAGTCGCCTACTTAGGTTAAAGAAAAATAGGCCCTATAACCATTGGCTCAAGAGTCAGGGACACTATCTCTTGTGTTTTTCTACCTCAAGCGGTCGGAGCCAATTGGGCTCACTTGCGACATGAGACTAAAACCCGCGTTACAGCTTAAAGGCCACTACCAAAATACCCCCACTCTAGAAAATAAGAACGCCCCCATACTCAGGTCTCAAAATACCTAAAACACGCAAACGCCGTTAAAAACAGGGTCGGAACCTTAGGTATAGTTACTTTTTTCAGACAGTGGACCTTTGATCCATTTCAGATGGATCAACATAAAAACTCTCCCTAACTCAACATAACAATATAAAACACACTAGGTTTTAGCCTCGAGGATGAAGATGCGTCAGAGGTCGATCATGAAGATTTCATGAGAGGAGGAATTGCAAAATTCGGTCCAAGGTGTTTCTTTTGTAACTTAGAAGATCATTTTAAATCAGATTGTCCACAAATCTGGGATGCTGTGGCAGACATCAAGCATCCAAGGCATGAGGAAGCTTTATCGGGTGTGAAAGCCAGTAAGGCTCGCTGTTGAGTGAAGCGGAGGCACGCAGAAAAGAAAAACCGCAAGAGCTGGCATTGAAGAAGATGCAGGCGGTAACGGAAGAGATACGTGAACCGGAACCGGTGGCTGCAGCGGATGACCTTAAGATCGACTATAGGACAGCCGCAAGGGATGCTCTAAAAAGAGTCCAGCAGGAATTGGTTACGAAGGAGATCGAACAAAAAGTGAAGCTCGAATTGGAAAATGAAAAAATTCAGGGAAGGCTGAACGCATTCGAGGCATCAGACGTTGAAGAAACGAAAGCACGAAGCAGTTTGAGCAAGGTGATCTCCGGGCAGACGTTCGGTATGGTGCCGCAGGGGAGTAAATTACAATCGAAAATCCCGTTAGCGGGACACCAGGTAATCAGAAATCTGAGCGAACCATCAGAATTCACTTTGATGCATTTGTATACATATGCATATTATCTGAGGCAGGTGGAGCCACGCACTGAGTCAAGAGCTGTGCGAGCGCTACTAACAATGGGTGGCCCCTCGAATAAAGAAACTTCACGGGCGCTACGTGGAAGTCTATGGACGATATCAAGTGATACTGAACGCGGATGGGATCAGTATCTACACTACGACCTACGTGACGACAGACAGTGACCAAATAGGGCAAATATATTTGGGTGAAGAAGGACTTAAAGTCCGTAGGATAGGTCATGACACCATGATGGAGCAAGACGCGGTTCACATTGGATACGAAGCAGATGTGGTTGCACATCTGCTCGACACCAATGGGAAGAAAATTGGAGTAACAGGGCTCCTGGACACAGAAGCGGTAGTGAGCGTAATGCCGATAAAAACTTGGAAAAGAATGGGCTTCACGAGGGAAGACCTAATTCCGACGAATCTCAGACTAGAGGCAGCCAATCGAGGAGCGATTTACGTAGCCGGAAGAACACCAATAACGGTCCTCCACATGGGAGGACAGGACTTTGGATGAGCTTCCTGGTGGTAGAGAATTTGTACGACTCCGATCAGTTCATCTTAGGCAGAGTTTTTTTCAGGAATTTTGATGTGATGATTGACTTGAAAAACAGTCTAATAAGGATTAGAAACCCGGACCGAAAGTATGTTAAGAAACCAATTAATAGAATAATAACAGATGAAAACAAGGTACCTATCTTTTTAGATAGAAAGGTAAAACTACAGCCGGGACAAGCTGTAGTAGCAATTTTAAGAATGAGAAATTGAAACTCGATAGTAAACAGGTTTGTTTGGTACTGAACCCTAATAGTCAAAGTTCAGTGATTTTATGCTGGAGCTTCTTAGTAACTCGAAACGGACTGTGTTTCAGTGTGTTATTGAACACACTGGACACCACGGTTTCAATCCAGCGTAGAAAGAAACTTGGTTACGCTTTGCCGATGAGGACCGACTATGAAGAGACACAAAACTTGAAGAGACATAGTGTAAAAGACTGCCCTTATCATAACAATAAAGATAAAATTTTAAAAAGAATTAATAAAAATAAATCTATTCATAAATTTTTTTCAATGAAATCCAAAACGGACGACGGCTTGTTGAGCTGCTCGAACTTTCCGGAACGCCCCTCGTCATATGAAATAGAATCTGACAAACCGGTTTTGCCAAAAATAGAACACTTAAAAAGGAAAATAGGCGAGGGAAATAGAACACTTAAAAAGGAAAATAGGCGAGGGAAATTTTGAATCATTGCGGGCGGTTTTAAATCGGAACGCGGATGTATTTTCGAAACATAAGGCCGATATCGGTTTTTGTAACTTCGTCGAACACGAAATCGAACTAGAGGAAGGCGCCGTTCCCCATAGGGAAGGCGGAAGACGAATGACACCACATAAATTGGAAGCGTGTCGAGCGGAGATAGAAATGTTGCTCGAACACGACATGATAGAACACTCGAAATCGCCGTCGGCATGCGGAGTAGTCATGGCAAAAAAGAAAGGGGGCAACTTAGGTTCTGTTGCGATTTTCCTTACTTGAACGCGGTGACAATAAAAGACGCGTACCCGATACTGCGAATAGACGAAAGCCTCTCGAAACTTAGTGACGCCAAGTTCTTCACCACTCTGGACGTGGGTTCGGCCTTCTGGCAGGTTTCTCTGCGGAAGAAGGACGGAGAGAAGACCGGATTCGCAATTAATTGGGGTTGTACCAGTGTAAAAGGATGCCCTTCCGCTTGTGCAACGCGACTGCCACTTTTCAAAGACTGATGGCTAAGGCTTTGACCAGAGTGACAAAGAAGTACGGGAACCCTGTGATGTGTTACGTGGATGACGTGGTCATAGCAACACCCACCCTGAAAGACCACATTGATCGGCTAGAGGAGGTCTTTGGCTGCATGAAAAGAGCAGGCTTGAAATGTAAACCATCGAAGTGTGAGATACTCAGAGATTCGATAAAGTATCTAGGGAGAATGATGGACAGACATGGCGTCAGGCGGGACCCGGAAGTCGTAGAGGCTGTGTTGACATGGAAGGCTCCCAGAACGGATACACAATTCATGAGCTTCCTAGGACTCGCCAATTATTACCGTGAGTTCATAAAAGGATATGCAGACAAGGTGTATCCCATGCCGAAGCTGATGCGCAACAAAGGAAAGAAGTTCGAATGGAATGAAGAAGCACAAGCTGCCTTCGAGAACATGAATTGGGAACTGTGCGAAGCGCCAGTCCTAGGCATGCCTACAGAGAAGGGCATGTATGTTCATGACACAGACGCATCAGTAGTAGCCATCGCAGGAATACTGCATCAGGAGCAGGAATGGAATGGAGGAACAGTTCTCCATCCCATAGCATATGGGAGCAAGGTGTTAAGTGACACTGAGATGAAATATGGTGCACCGAATGCAAAAACAAATGCAGTAGTCACATTTTTGGAAACGTACAGCGCATACTTGGGGAGCGCTCCCTTTAAGTTACGCGTGGGCAACAGAGCGTTATCTTGGTTGAAGACTTACTCGATGGATCAGATTTACATTGGTAGATGGATAGTAATGTTAGATGGCTACCACATGATAATCGGGCAGAGAATGCGTGACAAACACCAGAATGCTGACAACCTCAGCAAGTAGACCGAGTTCTATGAAAGATTGGAACAGAAGCAAGCCAATCAGGCAGAAATTAAGGAAGGGTTCTCGATTCTAGACAAAGAAACTTACGAAGCGCTTCCCTTGACGACATGGTTGGACAAGTCTGGACATCCAATCCCAGGACATCCTGAGTTACCTGTAGAGAAGGCAGCCGAGATAAGGATTCTATCCAGGAAGGACCCGGTTCCCTTGGATCTGTTGCTGCGCTCAAACCTGGTTCAGCAGGAACTCTCTCGCATGAACATAAACAGCCTCTCATTGTTGGATAAAACAGTTCAGGTCACACCGCAAGTGATGCGGATGCTGGGTGGATTGTTGGAGAGAGAAATGACTAGAGATGACCCCGAGTGGGCAGCAGCCATTACTGACAGTCTGCGAGAAGGTGAAGATCATGCCGTCAAGACGACAACACAAAGAAAATGAAAGGGATTGTAGGACTATAGTTCAGCAACTAGTGTCCTCGATACACCAAAACGTCTTGACAAGCACATCATACAAACGGAAAGAACAGGGGAACGATATGCAAAAGAAAACCGTTACATTCGAAGACCAGGATAAGGAAGGTGAGAAGGTTGAACGAAACTTGGGGCAAGATTGTTTGTCCGGAGAGACGAACAGTGAGAAGAACAGGCGAGTTCAGGATCAACACCCGGGACAAGAAAGTTTGTCCGGGAGTCTGATGTAGATGAAAAAGTTCCTGATGAGGAACAGGACCTGGAGAACAAAATGTCCGGGGAGTTCAAATGGATGATTAGAACGCACAAGACTGATCCGGAGGAGGGAACGTGCTCTGTCGCAGACTCTTCAATGGATGATAACTCCCGGAATTCAGGAATCGACACCTATTCAGACAGGAATTCGAGCTCAGGATCAGACATGTCAGAGCTAGCGATCCACACACTTTTGGTGGAAACTCGAGCAAGGGATCTTGATAGGGAGGTATATCAAGACCATGACAGTGATCGCTACCTCATACCAGGTGAAAGAGTCATTGACAATGCAGCAGATGATCTGGAAACAATAGCAGTATCGAAACGTTCGATAAGCTTGTTGCCGCAAAAAGAGGTAGCCAGGACTGATATTCAACCGTTCGAACAAGAAACACAACCATTGGCGAAGATTTGGTGCGTTAAGATGGAAGATGACACGCGTCAACCAGATGAAAAAAGCAGTCGGATGAGGGTCATGAAGACGTACTTGAAGGCGAGATACAGACTCTCGGACCTACTAGGAGCACAGAGAATTGACCGCATGACAAGCAACCTGAAAAAATCGATCGAAAAAGGAATTCCAGACAAAGGCGATCTGGAGGAAGACAGTTACCGCATTCTGAGACAGTACTTTATGCAGAATGAGGGAAGGTTATATCTGAACAGGGACGGGGTTGTGGCTTGCAAGAAAAGAGAAGAAAACAAAGTCCTGTACAAGTATATTGCGATAGTGTTGCCACAACTCTATCAAACAGAACTTTTATTCAGGTCACATGATCAGATGGGCCATCAGGAAATCGACAAACTATACCAGAGGATTCTGAAACGCTTTGAGTGGCCTAGAATGAAAAAGGCATGCAAGAAGTGGGTAACAGCATGTCTGTCATGCCAACAGGTCAAGGATCCAAGGAAGTGGCGATTTCCCTTGTAGTCGATCGAGTCATCTGAATTTAAAGAGTTGGTGCAGATTGATCATCAAAAGATATGCATGACAAACAGTGGTTACAATCAAGTCTTGGTCATGATAGATCACTTCACGAAGTAAGCAGAGGCCGTATCCTGCATAACTGTCTCAGCAGAAAGAAGAGACTTGCGATAACCTAATCAACACGTGGATAGCGAGACATGGATGTCCGATGACGTTTCAATCAGATACGGAGCAGCTTTCGTGGGAGAACGTACGAAAGAGCTGATGAGGCGTTCACAGGTGGCTCAAGCTCACTCCACGACATACCATCCCCAGACGAATGGCTTAGTAGAAAGGCAAAATAGAACGTTAGTGTCGACGCTGAGGGTATATTGTTCCAGGTACCTGACCGACTGGGACACATATCTTCCACAGGTGGTGGGAGCTTACAACAGCACGCAATACTCCACCACTGGAGTTAGTTCACACATGATATTAATTAGACACGAGAAGTTTTTGCCCTTGACTTTCTTTTACCCGGAGTATGAGGGGAAGAAAACATCACCACAAGTCTATAAAAGGGATGTGATTAGACGTCAACAAGAGATAAACGATTTGTGTAGACGGAACACTCACCAGGCACAGGCAAGGCAGAGGAAACGATTCGATAAGAAAGCAGCTGGTGCAAAAACTTATTCGGTAGGAGATTACGTATGGGTATTTCAGAACGTTGTGGAGGGGACCATTCATGATTACGGAAGGGCATCAGGAGGGACGCTCTTATAGACTGAGTACAGGCCGAGCCGCTCACTACGAGAACATCAAGCCACACAATCCCTCGACAGAGGACTGGTGTAAGCCTGCAGACATGGAAGAGGCAGATTATTCGATGATGCACACTGCTTGTGAGGTCAACGAGAAGGTCACCAGGGAAAAGAACGATGGAAATGAGATTGTAGAGGAAGGGTCAAGTCCACCACTGGAACTGGATCCCAACGAGGTGATTGAAGCAGATTAAGAAACCTTACCTTACGCAGAGGAGGACTGGCAAGACCCCGAACAAATGGAGGTCCCCAAGAATTTGGAGCCGGATATTCCGTTTACGATACATACTCGACAGAGTGACAGGGCAAGACTCACGAAGAAGTATAATCCTTACGGAGACGACTTGGTAGGTCTAAAGAAGATAGTGGAAGAATTAATGGGTCTAGAAGAAATAACTGTGTCACAGGACCTTGACATAGTCGATGATCACGACGAGGAGTGGGTCGAAGACCGGTCCAAGCCCGAGGTAGAAATCGACGAGGAGCAACAGCAGTCATATGAACAAGACTTGACGAATCTGCGTGTCTTTGAATGGCTGAACGAAATGACGTCGGACCCAAAGAAGACCAGTGTCACGGTTCAAGATGTAGATCGTGGAAGCATGAAATACGTAAAAACCGAAAGGGATGATCCCTCTTGGGCTGCCCAAGAAAGACAATTACTCATTCCGGCTTCCAACCTCGATTTGATATCCGGTATGCGATCGACGGGGACGTCGATGGATATTTTTGTCCCGGGAGTGGGGGTAGGACTTACCCACACTGAAAATTTGTTAATTAAAAAGTTAAGAATTTCGAATTGTGACATCATATTCTGAGAAATGCTGAAACGGCCATTTTGGAGAAAGATCAAAAGAAAAACAGAACAACAATTGTTACAGTGAAAACAACTACGAAGATATAATGACAGATAGAATTGGAAATTGTCAGAAATTGCTCCGAGTTGTAACGATTATGCCGCTACAATCGTTACAGAGTAATTCACATGAACGAGGAAGGGTGTTGGGACGACGTGTCCAGCCTTCCCAAAAGAAATAAGGACGTTTTTTCCCCGGATTCCAGAATCCGGAGGGGTATCGGGCCCAAGACTCAAACTGTTTTATATAAATTTTTAGCTTCCTGGTTATGTCTTGAATTGAATATAATTAACATCCGGTTTCATTTTCAGATAACGAGAAGCTAGGAGTTGAGGGAAAGGGTTGATCCATCTCCGATGGATATGATGATTTTTATCTACTGAACAAAAACAATAGTAATACAATAAGTAAATAGTAGCTCTGTTTTAGGAGTGACTCGTGCCTCGTGGTCTGGGGATACTGAGACACAGCCATGAGCTCACTATTTTGCATCTAACTAAGTTAATCTGCGTGTTCTGGCCGGTAACCCAAAAAAAAACAGTAAAGATTTTGTCGACCCGATGTTAAAGGATCACACATAGAACTGGCTTTGGTAGAGACGGTTAAAAGCATATGAAGCTGAGTTTAGACGCCAGTCTTTTTAGAACCTAGCTTTATTTCACGTCGATATGAACTTCCGGGCGAATGTTACATAGATGTTTTTATTGCGCTCCTGCGTGTTATTCTTTTTAGCATCATGACCGGCAGAACCGTTAACGAGCACTCCGCGCCGAGCGGAAGCCTACAGTAACGCCCTTTATAATGCCCATACCGTCGGGGCGGAAGGGTAGTTCGGAACGCGGAAGCCTTCCGGATTCCCGTGAATAGTTATTTAACCTAGTTAAGACCGAAAATTCACGTTCCAGGAAATGTGGGGGGATTGGCCGTCTCCTCATTCCCTGATAGGTTTGTGACCAAAAACACTTGAAGATATACAAGAAACCGAACAAAAAGTAGTATAGTACCTTAGAAAAACAAAAAACATAAAAAATAACCGAAAAAACCAAAAACAGTAAAAAAAAAAAAAAAGTGTAAAATCAGTAGAGATCATCCCCCCAGACGAGATGTGATCCGACCCTCCCGTTTGTTGGTGTTAGATATAGTGTTATAACCGGCATTTATATCATTCAGGAACGTTACGATCATTTTTGTTGCCCGTTTGTGGTGCTTGTAGTTATTTGAGTATTTAAGCACGTTAATGCTAATTTGCGCTGAATCCGGAAGGGTCTCGGGATTAGTGGAAAAGACTGATATCCGGCAGGCAGTTCAAGGAGCGACAAGAAGGGGCTCAAGGACAACAACAATCTACTGTTGGGTATCGTTAAAATTTGTATCCCTTTTGGTACAAAAAGTAAGATACTCTGTGGGGGGCTCGACAGTTACTGCACTGTAGTGACCCTTCACCGAACTGCGAATTTCCGATTTAAGCACCTTAATTCGGAGATTTAACAAACCTGGAGTGGTATAGTATTACTATTATTATTATTTATACAGCCTATTTTAGTACTCCTATACCGTTTTCCAGTAAAAAAGCATACTAAGCAGACCGGTTTTTAGGGTCAAAATAGCGATATTTTGTTCACCCCACAAATCGCGATTTTTGAGATATCGATATTTTTTGAAGCAAAAAAAACGCTAAAATAATGAGTTACATCGTAGTTGTACTACTGTAATAAAAAGAACCGGTTAAGTATAGTTCGGAAGTGGTTGGAACTAATTGGGTACCAAAAACCGAATCTTCTAAATTTTTGAAGAAACGAAACGCTACAAAAAAATTATTTTGAAAATTTTGAGTTAGGACAGTAAAAATTGTTGTTCGGACAACGTTCACTAGTCAATCGACAGGTTTTAAAATCCGTTTGACGGTAACCTTCCGGGTTACAGAGAAATCGAATTTAACGTGTTTGATTTAGTGGATTCATCAATCCGGAGGGGTACAAATAGCATTTTTTTGGCAAACTTTTTCAGCTGGAATGTTTAAGATCGGGTTTTTGCCTTGAAATAGAAGAACATAGGCCTTCTGAGCTCGGATCAATCATTTTTAGGTCGAAAAGAGCAGAATTACGAAAAAAAGTTAGGCGGAACCTATAAGAGAAATTTTTTTTTTGATTTTAGCAGAAAGACGTTTTGGTTGATAACTTTGGAACTACTGGACAAATCCAGTCGATCATGGTACCATTAGATTAGAAGTTAGGCGAACTTACTCATAAAATTATCATTTATTTACAAAAATGAGCGCGAAAATTTTTCAAGATTGTTTTTAGCAAATTCAGTAATTCGGGAAGGTAGACCCTTCATGTTTTATAAAAAAAATTTTGGAAAGCCCTTACACCTCTACAAAAGGGTAGCAACGGTTGAATAAGGCAATTTTACGCTGTTCTAGACAAAAAGGGAAGGCTGAGGGAAGCAGAAAACCCTAGTCGAATCGAAACTAGGCTAGTGATAAGACCCTTCACAGTTAATGTGAATTGTCAAATAAGAGGCTTAGCTTCAATTCGGAAGGGTCTGGGGAAAGAAAATACACCCTTCTTAGTTAGTTCAAACAACATAATAGCATCGGAGACCGTATCCGGAAGGGTATCGGGTGAAAATTTTGTAAAACTCTGAAAAGCTATTTTTACAAACCCGGAGGGGTCCCAATCCGGAAGGTCCCAAATTTTGCCGATCCGGAGGGGTCCCAATTTTGCCAATCGGAAAGGGTCCCAATTTTGCAAATCCGAAAGGGTCCCAATTTTGCAAATCCGGACGGGTACTGTTTTTGACAATCCGGAGGGGTACTGTTTTTGCCAATCCGGAGGGGTACTATTTTTGCCAATCCAGAGGGGTCTTGTTTTTGCCAATCCGGAGGGGTACTATTTTTGTTAAGACTTAAGTAGACAGAAGAAAAGATAAAATTAAAAGGTATTGGGTTATTAGGAGACAGGCTAGGAACCAGTGACTGCACTGGTAACTTGCCTTTTTTAAAAGACCAGACCAAAACAAAACAGGTCTAAACTCGGATATTTGCGACACTAAGTCTAAATTGATAAAGAACTTGTAACTGATTTGTGTGGATCGAAATCCAAATCGTTTTTGGGAAAGTGATTGCCCTGAGGATCTTAGTATGTCTAGCTCGGGCAATCTGAAGGCAGATAGGTAACACAGGACTCGGTGGGTGCAATAGACGCCCACTTGAGGAAATTACTGCCTTCAATTTTTGTCTGTTTGGTGCAGCATCGAACATTTAGTGCTGTACAGAACTATGCCAAGTAGCAGCTTTCAAGGGGTAACGAATAAACGGGTTTTGGCAACAGTAAATTAAATGGCACTTTTTCGGCATCTGGTAAAGATGCAAAATTGAATTTTTGGGCAGATATACTATTTTTAAACGCTCTGCTCATATACTTTCGAGGCAATATTTACGCCGAGCTCACCTGCAGTGAGAGAGTTTTTTTGCATAAAAGTGAACTTCGCATTTTCAGTTGTGTTGTCCTAAAGAAAATAATACGTACGTCATCTAATGATCGGAATTCAAAAATTAGGGTGTCCTTACGCGGTTCCGAGCAGTCACATCGCTTCTCAAAACAATCAAAAACCCAAGCACGGTCAAACATTTAATTCAAAAAAAACCGTAGCAGGATGTACATTCACTGACAATACAAGATGTACATGGCATAACTGGCTGACCAAACTTCAAGACTTTGCAAAAAAAAGGCTTTTTCTAGCTCGAGGAATTCAATGATACGATTTGTTTTAATTGACACCATTTTGACAATGCGGGCACACCACGCTAGTCCATCCAGATAACCAGCTTAATTTTGAAGGACATACTTGTCCATTTATAGCCTCAGCTATCTTTTTTTCGAATACAGACTTCATGCGAGTCATTTCTAGATGTCAACCCAATCTTGGCGTCTCCCTTTGAAGATTTTATCTTGAACTTTTTTCCGTTCATAACTTCAGCATAAAAGCAACTTCGAAATGGAAATAGAGAGCTCCGGCGTCCATAAGAAACTGTTTGCAGTTCCTATGATATCAGAAATACTAAAATTTGCCATTCTTCAAGGGTTTTATCCGCTCTCATTTTAACAGTCGCCTACTTAGGTTAAAGAAAAATAGGCCCTATAACCATTGGCTCAAGAGTCAGGGTAACTATCTCTTGTGTTTTTCTACCTCAAGCGGTCGGAGCCAATTGGGCTCACTTGCGACATGAGACTAAAACCCGCGTTACAGCTTAAAGGCCACTACCAAAATACCCCCACTCTAGAAAATAAGAACGCCCCCATACTCAGGTCTCAAAATACCTAAAACACGCAAACGCCGTTAAAAACAGGGTCGGAACCTTAGGTATAGTTACTTTTTTCAGACAGTGGACCTTTGATCCATTTCAGATGGATCAACCTAAAAACTCTCCCTAACTCAACATAACAATATAAAACACACTAGGTTTTAGCCTCGAGGATGAAGATGCGTCAGAGGTCGATCATGAAGATTTCGAATTGGTTACGAAGGAGATCGAACAAAAAGTGAAGCTCGAATTGGAAAATGAAAAAATTCAGGGAAGGCTGAACGCATTCGAGGCATCAGACGTTGAAGAAACGAAAGCACGAAGCAGTTTGAGCAAGGTGATCTCCGGGCAGACGTTCGGTATGGTGCCGCAGGGGAGTAAATTACAATCGAAAATCCCGTTAGCGGGACACCAGGTAATCAGAAATCTGAGCGAACCATCAGAATTCACTTTGATGCATTTGTATACATATGCATATTATCTGAGGCAGGTGGAGCCACGCACTGAGTCAAGAGCTGTGCGAGCGCTACTAACAATGGGTGGCCCCTCGAATAAAGAAACTTCACGGGCGCTACGTGGAAGTCTATGGACGATATCAAGTGATACTGAACGCGGATGGGATCAGTATCTACACTACGACCTACGTGACGACAGACAGTGACCAAATAGGGCAAATATATTTGGGTGAAGAAGGACTTAAAGTCCGTAGGATAGGTCATGACACCATGATGGAGCAAGACGCGGTTCACATTGGATACGAAGCAGATGTGGTTGCACATCTGCTCGACACCAATGGGAAGAAAATTGGAGTAACAGGGCTCCTGGACACAGAAGCGGTAGTGAGCGTAATGCCGATAAAAACTTGGAAAAGAATGGGCTTCACGAGGGAAGACCTAATTCCGACGAATCTCAGACTAGAGGCAGCCAATCGAGGAGCGATTTACGTAGCCGGAAGAACACCAATAACGGTCCTCCACATGGGAGGACAGGACTTTGGATGAGCTTCCTGGTGGTAGAGAATTTGTACGACTCCGATCAGTTCATCTTAGGCAGAGTTTTTTTCAGGAATTTTGATGTGATGATTGACTTGAAAAACAGTCTAATAAGGATTAGAAACCCGGACCGAAAGTATGTTAAGAAACCAATTAATAGAATAATAACAGATGAAAACAAGGTACCTATCTTTTTAGATAGAAAGGTAAAACTACAGCCGGGACAAGCTGTAGTAGCAATTTTAAGAATGAGAAATTGAAACTCGATAGTAAACAGGTTTGTTTGGTACTGAACCCTAATAGTCAAAGTTCAGTGATTTTATGCTGGAGCTTCTTAGTAACTCGAAACGGACTGTGTTTCAGTGTGTTATTGAACACACTGGACACCACGGTTTCAATCCAGCGTAGAAAGAAACTTGGTTACGCTTTGCCGATGAGGACCGACTATGAAGAGACACAAAACTTGAAGAGACATAGTGTAAAAGACTGCCCTTATCATAACAATAAAGATAAAATTTTAAAAAGAATTAATAAAAATAAATCTATTCATAAATTTTTTTCAATGAAATCCAAAACGGACGACGGCTTGTTGAGCTGCTCGAACTTTCCGGAACGCCCCTCGTCATATGAAATAGAATCTGACAAACCGGTTTTGCCAAAAATAGAACACTTAAAAAGGAAAATAGGCGAGGGAAATAGAACACTTAAAAAGGAAAATAGGCGAGGGAAATTTTGAATCATTGCGGGCGGTTTTAAATCGGAACGCGGATGTATTTTCGAAACATAAGGCCGATATCGGTTTTTGTAACTTCGTCGAACACGAAATCGAACTAGAGGAAGGCGCCGTTCCCCATAGGGAAGGCGGAAGACGAATGACACCACATAAATTGGAAGCGTGTCGAGCGGAGATAGAAATGTTGCTCGAACACGACATGATAGAACACTCGAAATCGCCGTCGGCATGCGGAGTAGTCATGGCAAAAAAGAAAGGGGGCAACTTAGGTTCTGTTGCGATTTTCCTTACTTGAACGCGGTGACAATAAAAGACGCGTACCCGATACTGCGAATAGACGAAAGCCTCTCGAAACTTAGTGACGCCAAGTTCTTCACCACTCTGGACGTGGGTTCGGCCTTCTGGCAGGTTTCTCTGCGGAAGAAGGACGGAGAGAAGACCGGATTCGCAATTAATTGGGGTTGTACCAGTGTAAAAGGATGCCCTTCCGCTTGTGCAACGCGACTGCCACTTTTCAAAGACTGATGGCTAAGGCTTTGACCAGAGTGACAAAGAAGTACGGGAACCCTGTGATGTGTTACGTGGATGACGTGGTCATAGCAACACTCACCCTGAAAAACAACATTGATCGGCTAGAAGAGATCTTTGGCTGCATGAAAAGAGCAGGCTTGAAATGTAAACCATCGAAGTGTGAGATACTCAGAGATTCGATAAAGTATCTAGGGAGAATGTGGACAGGCATGGCGTCAGGCCGGACCCGGAAGTCGTAGAGGCTGTGTTGACATGGAAGGCTCCCAGAACGGATACACAATTCATGAGCTTCCTAGGACTCGCCAATTATTACCGTGAGTTCATAAAAGGATATGCAGACAAGGTGTATCCCATGCCGAAGCTGATGCGCAACAAAGGAAAGAAGTTCGAATGGAATGAAGAAGCACAAGCTGCCTTCGAGAACATGAATTGGGAACTGTGCGAAGCGCCAGTCCTAGGCATGCCTACAGAGAAGGGCATGTATGTTCATGACACAGACGCATCAGTAGTAGCCATCGCAGGAATACTGCATCAGGAGCAGGAATGGAATGGAGGAACAGTTCTCCATCCCATAGCATATGGGAGCAAGGTGTTAAGTGACACTGAGATGAAATATGGTGCACCGAATGCAAAAACAAATGCAGTAGTCACATTTTTGGAAACGTACAGCGCATACTTGGGGAGCGCTCCCTTTAAGTTACGCGTGGGCAACAGAGCGTTATCTTGGTTGAAGACTTACTCGATGGATCAGATTTACATTGGTAGATGGATAGTAATGTTAGATGGCTACCACATGATAATCGGGCAGAGAATGCGTGACAAACACCAGAATGCTGACAACCTCAGCAATTAGACCGAGTTCTATGAAAGATTGGAACAGAAGCAAGCCAATCAGGCAGAAATTAAGGAAGGGTTCTCGATTCTAGACAAAGAAACTTACGAAGCGCTTCCCTTGACGACATGGTTGGACAAGTCTGGACATCCAATCCCAGGACATCCTGAGTTACCTGTAGAGAAGGCAGCCGAGATAAGGATTCTATCCAGGAAGGACCCGGTTCCCTTGGATCTGTTGCTGCGCTCAAACCTGGTTCAGCAGGAACTCTCTCGCATGAACATAAACAGCCTCTCATTGTTGGATAAAACAGTTCAGGTCACACCGCAAGTGATGCGGATGCTGGGTGGATTGTTGGAGAGAGAAATGACTAGAGATGACCCCGAGTGGGCAGCAGCCATTACTGACAGTCTGCGAGAAGGTGAAGATCATGCCGTCAAGACGACAACACAAAGAAAATGAAAGGGATTGTAGGACTATAGTTCAGCAACTAGTGTCCTCGATACACCAAAACGTCTTGACAAGCACATCATACAAACGGAAAGAACAGGGGAACGATATGCAAAAGAAAACCGTTACATTCGAAGACCAGGATAAGGAAGGTGAGAAGGTTGAACGAAACTTGGGGCAAGATTGTTTGTCCGGAGAGACGAACAGTGAGAAGAACAGGCGAGTTCAGGATCAACATCCGGGACAAGAAAGTTTGTCCGGGAGTCTGATGTAGATGAAAAAGTTCCTGATGAGGAACAGGACCTGGAGAACAAAATGTCCGGGGAGTTCAAATGGATGATTAGAACGCACAAGACTGATCCGGAGGAGGGAACGTGCTCTGTCGCAGACTCTTCAATGGATGATAACTCCCGGAATTCAGGAATCGACACCTATTCAGACAGGAATTCGAGCTCAGGATCAGACATGTCAGAGCTAGCGATCCACACACTTTTGGTGGAAACTCGAGCAAGGGATCTTGATAGGGAGGTATATCAAGACCATGACAGTGATCGCTACCTCATACCAGGTGAAAGAGTCATTGACAATGCAGCAGATGATCTGGAAACAATAGCAGTATCGAAACGTTCGATAAGCTTGTTGCCGCAAAAAGAGGTAGCCAGGACTGATATTCAACCGTTCGAACAAGAAACACAACCATTGGCGAAGATTTGGTGCGTTAAGATGGAAGATGACACGCGTCAACCAGATGAAAAAAGCAGTCGGATGAGGGTCATGAAGACGTACTTGAAGGCGAGATACAGACTCTCGGACCTACTAGGAGCACAGAGAATTGACCGCATGACAAGCAACCTGAAAAAATCGATCGAAAAAGGAATTCCAGACAAAGGCGATCTGGAGGAAGACAGTTACCGCATTCTGAGACAGTACTTTATGCAGAATGAGGGAAGGTTATATCTGAACAGGGACGGGGTTGTGGCTTGCAAGAAAAGAGAAGAAAACAAAGTCCTGTACAAGTATATTGCGATAGTGTTGCCACAACTCTATCAAACAGAACTTTTATTCAGGTCACATGATCAGATGGGCCATCAGGAAATCGACAAACTATACCAGAGGATTCTGAAACGCTTTGAGTGGCCTAGAATGAAAAAGGCATGCAAGAAGTGGGTAACAGCATGTCTGTCATGCCAACAGGTCAAGGATCCAAGGAAGTGGCGATTTCCCTTGTAGTCGATCGAGTCATCTGAATTTAAAGAGTTGGTGCAGATTGATCATCAAAAGATATGCATGACAAACAGTGGTTACAATCAAGTCTTGGTCATGATAGATCACTTCACGAAGTAAGCAGAGGCCGTATCCTGCATAACTGCCTCAGCAGAAAGAAGAGACTTGCGATAACCTAATCAACACGTGGATAGCGAGACATGGATGTCCGATGACGTTTCAATCAGATACGGAGCAGCTTTCGTGGGAGAACGTATGAAAGAGCTGATGAGGCGTTCACAGGTGGCTCAAGCTCACTCCACGACATACCATCCCCAGACGAATGGCTTAGTAGAAAGGCAAAATAGAACGTTAGTGTCGACGCTGAGGGTATATTGTTCCAGGTACCTGACCGACTGGGACACATATCTTCCACAGGTGGTGGGAGCTTACAACAGCACGCAATACTCTACCACTGGAGTTAGTTCACACATGATATTAATTAGACACGAGAAGTTTTTGCCCTTGACTTTCTTTTACCCGGAGTATGAGGGGAAGAAAACATCACCACAAGTCTATAAAAGGGATGTGATTAGACGTCAACAAGAGATAAACGATTTGTGTAGACGGAACACTCACCAGGCACAGGCAAGGCAGAGGAAAAGATTCGATAAGAAAGCAGCTGGTGCAAAAACTTATTCGGTAGGAGATTACGTATGGGTATTTCAGAACGTTGTGGAGGGGACCATTCATGATTACGGAAGGGCATCAGGAGGGACGCTCTTATAGACTGAGTACAGGCCGAGCCGCTCACTACGAGAACATCAAGCCACACAATCCCTCGACAGAGGACTGGTGTAAGCCTGCAGACATGGAAGAGGGAGATTATTCGATGATGCACACTGCTTGTGAGGTCAACGAGAAGGTCACCAGGGAAAAGAACGATGGAAATGAGATTGTAGAGGAAGGGTCAAGTCCACCACTGGAACTGGATCCCAACGAGGTGATTGAAGCAGATTAAGAAACCTTACCTTACGCAGAGGAGGACTGGCAAGACCCCGAACAAATGGAGGTCCCCAAGAATTTGGAGCCGGATATTCCGTTTACGATACCTACTCGACAGAGTGACAGGGCAAGACTCACGAAGAAGTATAATCCTTACGGAGACGACTTGGTAGGTCTAAAGAAGATAGTGGAAGAATTAATGGGTCTAGAAGAAATAACTGTGTCACAGGACCTTGACATAGTCGATGATCACGACGAGGAGTGGGTCGAAGACCGGTCCAAGCCCGAGGTAGAAATCGACGAGGAGCAACAGCAGTCATATGAACAAGACTTGACGAATCTGCGTGTCTTTGAATGGCTGAACGAAATGACGTCGGACCCAAAGGAGACCAGTGTCACGGTTCAAGATGTAGATCGTGGAAGCATGAAATACGTAAAAACCGAAAGGGATGATCCCTCTTGGGCTGCCCAGGAAAGACAATTACTCATTCCGGCTTCCAACCTCGATTTGATATCCGGTATGCGATCGACGGGGACGTCGATGGATATTTTTGTCCCGGGAGTGGGGGTAGGACTTACCCACACTGAAAATTTGTTAATTAAAAAGTTAAGAATAGCAAGAGAGACAGGTGATCTAGAAGCAGATACAGACGAGGACCCTCAGAAACCGGACATAGGGAGAGTAGTTGAGTCATATGTTAACTAAAAAATGAATACTCAAGTAGCATAACGTTGACAGATAGCGATTTTAATCTCACGAATAGAACATGTGCGATAGCGATCACAGCAGACATGAGTTTTAAGACAGCGTTAGCAGCGGATTTTAAGGGAGAATATAAAAACATAGAATTCATTTGGAAGCAGAGGCCTGCATCAAGAGGCGTAGCAGCTTTGCCTCCGGCGGCGTCATAGATACCGGGAAAGCACTTATGCTTCTTGGTGACGAGGGCGACGGAGAAGCGGCACGTGGACCCGGAAAATCTAGTCATGTAATTCACGAGATTGAGATACTTCCTTGTGGAAAGGGAAGTGAAGGAGCTCTCGCTTCCGGTGTACGATCCAAACAGAGGACGACTGCATCCACGGGAATGTATGCACTGATAATCTTCTCTGATACTAATAAACAAGTATATTAACATAAGAAATATTATTTAAGTATAGGCTGAGTTTAGGTTGCATGCAGGAAGGCGTCATACTAAAAGTGTGTTATGTCATGTTATAGGTGTGTTATGTCATGTTATGTGTTATGTTATTAGGACCCTGGGTAAGAAGGAATTAGTGACCATGAATAACCGAATGACAATCTTAGGAATAGATCCGAAATTTGGACTGTCCATTCTTAGGTCTAAAAAACAGCAATAGTGACTCTCGAAAGTGAAGAAAAAGAGTGAATTAAATTGAAGTTACAATCGAGACTGTCCGAATTGTATCGATTGTAGCTGTACAATCGTTACCGAGCAATTCCGGAGAATCAGGAAGAGCATTGGGAGGATTTTACCACCCTTCTAGAAGGATGACAAGACTGCTCCGTGTCCGCATTCCAGAATACGGAAGGGTCTCGAGCAGAAAACTGAATGTGTATTTTCAGAACTTTTAGCTTCCAGATATGTCCTGAATTGAATTAAATAACATCAAAATTAGTTTTCAGATAATGAAAAGCTAGGAGTTGAGGGAAAGGGTTGATCCAACTCCGATGGATATGATGATTTTTATCTACTGAACAAAAACAATAGTAAAACAATAAGAAAATAGTAGCTCTGTTTTTAGGAGTGACTCGTGCCTCGTGGTCTGGGGATACTGAGACCCAGCCATGAGCACACTATTTTGCATCTAACTAAGTTAATCTGCGTGTTCTGGCCGGTAACCCAAAAACAGTAAAGATTTTGTTAGACAGTGGACCTTTGATCCATTTCAGATGGATCAACCTAAACTCTCCCTAACTCAACATATCAATATAAAACACACTCAAGAAATTTAAATTGGGCACTCACAACCAGCACGACCTCTAGAATTGAGTAACTAAGTTAATAAGTAACTCTAGCATAAATGGGGTAATCAAGTTTAACTCAAAAAGTTTTGAATACGTCAGTTTAAACTAAAGAGACGAGTTTTGGTTCTGGACCATTGGGAGACTTCGGTGTTCCACCTTTCCACCGAAGGTTCATCTGGTCCACTTCTAACTTATATCTTCTTTACTCGAGATCGCTTTGCCTTCTGTTTCGAATGAGACAGCTCTACTATCGTTCAAATTAAATATCGGAAATTGCGAATAGCAATTTCTCGCTGCTATTTTTGACTACTTTCCCGCGCTTGTTCGAATCTTCTGATCTTTTTTATTGATATTTTCTGTTGTTGCGAGAATTTTGAGCTTGACATGCTCAACTTGAATTTTTGAAAAATACCATTTCACCCCAAAATCAAGTCTTTTGCATCGGTCAAGGTCAAAATTTCAAAAATGACCGTCTGGCACATACTCCCCAGACTCAAGATCAATGTCCTGTTTGCGGGTCATCGTCTGTCAGTGAGTCCCCAGAAAATTGAGTGCGTCTCAAGATACAGTGCTAGTGGTCATTTACAAAAGTTTGCATCAGATTTAATTTTATCTACACACCGAAACTCACAGCCATGCAAAATTGTCACATTATCGCTAAACAGCAATCAAAATCTGCATGCACCTGCACCCTGAATTTCAGCTTTGCAAGCTAATGATTAAAATTTCTTTTGTCTTATCCAATCAGAAAATTGTCATGCAGCGTTTTGATTTATATAAAAGATATAGCATAATAATAACAATATTTTGTTTCATTTAAATTTCTCTTCCATGACCTCAGATTTCATCCGAGTTCACACTCAAGTCCCGTTCCTTTTCCCTGTGTGACAGTCGACCAGAATGTACGAAAATGCAATTTCGTATTGGAAATTTTATCGACCACAAATTATTATCTGACCTGGAATATTGACGGTTTTAACAGATTAAGGACGTTATTTGAACGATTAGACAAACCGTGAAAATCAGAATATTCTGGTATTTTGAATTTTTAAAATTTCGAATTGTCACGTCATATTCTGAGAAATGCTGAAAAGGCCATTTTGGAGAAAGAACAAAAGAAAAACAGAACAACAATAGTTGCAGTGAAAACAACTACGAAGAAATAATGACAGATAGAATTGGAAAATGTCAGAAATCGCTCCGAGTTGTAACGATTGTGCCGCTACAATCGTTACAGAGTAATTCACATGAACGAGGAAGGGTGTTGGGACGACGTGTTCAGCCTTCCCAAAAGAAATAAGGACGTTTTTCCCCCGGATTTCAGAATCCGGAGGGGTCTCGGGCCCAAGACTCAAACTGTTTTATATAAACTTTTAGCTTCCTGGCCATGTCCTGAATTGAATTTAATTAACATCATCCGATTTCATTTTCAGATAATGAGAAGCTAGGAGTTGAGGGAAAGGGTTGATCCATCTCCGATGGTTATGATGATTTTTATCTACTGAACAAAAACAATAGTAATACAATAAGTAAATAGTAGCTCTGTTTTAAGAGTGACTCGTGCCTCGTGGTCTGGGGATACTGAGACCCAGCCATGAGCTCACTATTTTGCATCTAACTAAGTTAATCTGCGTGTTCTGGCCGGTAACCCAAAAACAGTAAAGATTTTGTTAGACAGTGGACCTTTGATCCATTTCAGATGGATCAACCTAAACTCTCCCTAACTCAACATATCAATATAAAACACACTCAAGAAATTTAAATTGGGCACTCACATACCAGCACGACCTCTAGAATTGAGTAACTAATTTATTAAGTAACTCTAGCATAAATGGGGTAATCAAGTTTAACTCAAAAAGTTTTGAATACGTCAGCTTAAACTCAAGAGACGAGTTTTGGTTCTGGACCATTGGGAGACTTCGGTGTTCCACCTTTCCACCGAAGGTTCATCTGGTCCACTTCTAACTTATATCTTCTTTACTCGAGATCGCTTTGCCTTCTGTTTCGAATGAGACAGCTCTACTATCGTTCAAATTAAATATCGGAAATTGCGAATAGCAATTTCTCGCTGCTATTTTTGACTACTTTCCCGCGCTTGTTCGAATCTTCTGATCTTTTTTATTGATATTTTCTGTTGTTGCGAGAATTTTGAGCTTGACATGCTCAACTTGAATTTTTGAAAAATACCATTTCACCCCAAAATCAAGTCTTTTGCATCGGTCAAGGTCAAAATTTCAAAAATGACCGTCTGGCACATACTCCCCAGACTCAAGATCAATGTCCTGTTTGCGGGTCATCGTCTGTCAGTGAGTCCCCAGAAAATTGAGTGCGTCTCAAGATACAGTGCTAGTGGTCATTTACAAAAGTTTGCATCAGATTTAATTTTATCTACACACCGAAACTCACAGCCATGCAAAATTGTCACATTATCGCTAAACAGCAATCAAAATCTGCATGCACCTGCACCCTGAATTTCAGCTTTGCAAGCTAATGATTAAAATTTCTTTTGTCTTATCCAATCAGAAAATTGTCATGCAGCGTTTTGATTTATATAAAAGATATAGCATAATAATAACAATATTTTGTTTCATTTAAAATTCTCTTCCATGACCTCAGATTTCATCCGAGTTCACACTCAAGTCCCGTTCCTTTTCCCTGTGTGACAGTCGACCAGAATGTACGAAAATGCAATTTCGTATTGGAAATTTTATCGACCACAAATTATTATCTGACCTGGAATATTGACGGTTTTAACAGATTAAGGACGTTATTTGAACGATTAGACAAACCGTGAAAATCAGAATATTCTGGTATTTTGAATTTTTAAAATTTCGAATTGTCACGTCATATTCTGAGAAATGCTGAAAAGGCCATTTTGGAGAAAGAACAAAAGAAAAACAGAACAACAATAGTTGCAGTGAAAACAACTACGAAGAAATAATGACAGATAGAATTGGAAAATGTCAGAAATCGCTCCGAGTTGTAACGATTGTGCCGCTACAATCGTTACAGAGTAATTCACATGAACGAGGAAGGGTGTTGGGACGACGTGTTCAGCCTTCCCAAAAGAAATAAGGACGTTTTTCCCCCGGATTTCAGAATCCGGAGGGGTCTCGGGCCCAAGACTCAAACTGTTTTATATAAACTTTTAGCTTCCTGGCCATGTCCTGAATTGAATTTAATTAACATCATCCGATTTCATTTTCAGATAATGAGAAGCTAGGAGTTGAGGGAAAGGGTTGATCCATCTCCGATGGTTATGATGATTTTTATCTACTGAACAAAAACAATAGTAATACAATAAGTAAATAGTAGCTCTGTTTTAAGAGTGACTCGTGCCTCGTGGTCTGGGGATACTGAGACCCAGCCATGAGCTCACTATTTTGCATCTAACTAAGTTAATCTGCGTGTTCTGGCCGGTAACCCAAAAACAGTAAAGATTTTGTTAGACAGTGGACCTTTGATCCATTTCAGATGGATCAACCTAAACTCTCCCTAACTCAACATATCAATATAAAACACACTCAAGAAATTTAAATTGGGCACTCACATACCAGCACGACCTCTAGAATTGAGTAACTAATTTATTAAGTAACTCTAGCATAAATGGGGTAATCAAGTTTAACTCAAAAAGTTTTGAATACGTCAGCTTAAACTCAAGAGACGAGTTTTGGTTCTGGACCATTGGGAGACTTCGGTGTTCCACCTTTCCACCGAAGGTTCATCTGGCCCACTTCTAACTTATCTCTTCTTTACTCGAGATCGCTCTGCCTTCTGTTTCGAATAAGACAGCTCTACTATCGTTCGAATTAAATATCGGAAATTGCGAATAGCAATTTCTCGCTGCTATTTTTGACTATTTTCCCACGCTTGTTTGAATCTTCTGATCTTTTTTTTACTGGTATTTTCTGCTGTCGCGAGAATTTTGAGCAAGACATGCTCAATTTGAATTTTTGAAAAATAACATTTCACCCAAAAATCAAGCCTTTTGCATCGGTCAAGGTCAAACTTCCAAAAATGACCGTCTGGCACCTACTCCCCGGAATCAAGATTGATGTCCTGTTTGCGGGTCGTTGTCTGTCAGTGAGTCCCCAGAAAATTGAGTGCATCTCAAGATACAGTGATAGTGGTCATTTACAGAAGTTTGCAGCATATTTAATTTTATCTACACACCAAAACTCACAGCCATGCAAAATTGTCACATTATTGCTAAACAGCAATCAAAATCTACATTCACCTGCACCCTGAATTTCAGCTTTGCAAGAAAATGATTAAATTTTCTTTTGTCTTATCCAATAAGAAAATTGTCATGCAGTGTTTTGATTTATATAAAAGATATAGCATATTAATAACAATATTTTGTTTCATTTCAATTTCTCTTCCGTGACCTCAGATTTCATCCGAGTTCACACTCAAGTCCCTTTCCTTTTCCCTGTGTGACAGTCGACCAGAATGTACGAAAATGCAATTTCGTATTCGAAATTTTATCGATCAGAAAAGATTATCTGACCTGGAAGATTGACGGTTTTGACATATTAAGGACGTGATTTGAACGATTAGACAAACTGTGAAGGTCAGAATATTCTGGTATTTTGAATTTTTAAAATTTCGAATTGTGACGTCATATTCTGAGAAATGCTGAAACCGCCATTTTGGAGAAATAATAAAAGAAAAACAGAACAACAATAGTTGCAGTGAAAACAACTACGAAGAAATAACGACAGATAGAATTGAAAATTGTCAGAAATCTTTCCGAGTTGTAACGATTGTGCCGCTACAATCGTTACAAAGTAATTCACATGAACGAGGAAGGGTGTTGGGACGACGTGTCCAGCCTTCCCAAAAGAAATAAGGACGTTTTTTCCCCGGATTCCAGAATGCGGAGGGGTATCGGGCCCAAGACTCAAACTGTTTTATATAAATTTTTAGCTTCCTGGTTATGTCCTGAATTGAATATAATTAACATCCGGTTTCATTTTCAGATAATGAGAAGCTAGGAGTTGAGGGAAAGGGTTGATCCATCTCCGATGGATATGATGATTTTTATCTACTGAACAAAAAGAATAGTAATACAATAAGTAAATAGTAGCTCTGTTTTTAGGAGTGACTCGTGCCTCGTGGTCTGGGGATACTGAGACCCAGCCATGAGCCCACTATTTTGCATCTAACTAAGTTAATCTGCGTGTTCTGGCCGGTAACCCAAAAAAAAACAGTTAAGATTTTGTCGACCCGATTTTAAAGGACCACACAAAGAACTGGCTTTGGTAGAGACGGTTAAAAGCATATGAAGCTGATCTTAGACGCTAGCCAGTCGTTTTAGAACCTAGCTTTATTTCACGTCGATGTGAACTTCCGGGCGAATGTTACATAGACGTTTTTATTGCGCTCCTACGTGTTGTTCTTTTTAGCATCATGACGGGCAGAACCGTTAACGAGCACTCCGCGCCGAGCGGAGGTCTACAATAACGCCCTTTAATAGGCCCATACCGCCGGGGCGGAAGGGTAGTTCGGAACGCGGAAGCCTTCCTCATTCCCGTGAATAGTTTTTTAACTTAGTTAAGACCGAAAAATCACGTTCCAGGAAGGGTGGGTGGGGGGGGGGATTGGCTGTTCTCTCGTTCCCTGATAGGTTTGTGACCAAAAACACTTCAAGATATACAAGAAACCGAACAAAAAGTAGTATAGTACCGAACAAAAACAAAAAACATAAAAAATAACCGAAAAAACCAAAAACAGTAAAAAAAAAAGTGTAAAATCAGTAGAAATCATCACACCAGACGAGATGTGATCCAACCCTCTCATTTATTGGTGTTAGATATTTTGTTATTACAGGCATTTATACCATTCAGGATCGCTACGATCATTTTTGTGGCCCGTTTGTGTCGCTTGTAGTTATTTGAGTATTTTAGCACGTTAATGCTAATTTGCGCTCAATCTGGAAGGGTCTCGGATTAGTGAAAAAGACAGATATCCGGCAGGCAGTTCAAAGAGCGACAAGAAGGGGCTCAAGGACAACAACAATCTACTGTTGGTATCGTTAAAATTTGTATCCATTTTGGTACAAAAAGTAAGATACTCTGTGGGGTGCTCGACAGTGACTGCATTGTAGTGACCCTTCACGGAACTGTGAATTTCCGAGTTAAGCACCTTAATTCGGAGATTGAACAAACCCGGAGGGGTATAGTATTAATATTATTTTTTTATTTATACAGCCTATATTAGTACCTTTATACCGTTTTCCAGTAAAAAAAACATAGTAAGCAGACCGGTTTTTAGGGTCAAAATAGCGATATTTTGATCCCCCCACGAATCGCGATTTTTGAGATATCGATATTTTTTGAAACAAAAAAAAGCGCTAAAATAATGAGTTACATCGTAACTGTACTACTATAATAGGTAGAACCGGTTAAGTTTAGTTCGGAAGTGGTTGGAACTAATTGGGTACCAAAAACCGAATCGTCTAAATTTTTGAAGAAACGAAACGCTACAGAAAATTTTTTTTGTAAATTTTGATTTAGGACAGTAAGAATTGTTGTTCAGACAACGTTCACTAGTGAATCGACAGGTTTTAAAATCCGTTTGACGGCAACCTTCCGGGTTACAGAGAAATCGAATTTAACGTGTTTGATTTAGTGGATTCATCAATCCGGAGGGGTACAAATAGCATTTTTTTGGCAAACTTTTTCAGCTGGAATGTTTAAGATCAATTTTTTGCCTTGAAATAGAAGAAAATAGGCCTTCTGAGCTCGGATCAATCATTTTTAGGTCGAAAAGAGCAGAATTACGAAAAAAGTTAGGCGGAACCTATAAGAGATTTTTTTTTTGATTTTAGGAAAAAGACGTTTTGGTTGATAACTTTGGAACTACTGGACAAATCCAGTCTATCATGGTACCATTAGATTAGAAATTAGGCGAACTTACTCATAAAATTATCATTTATTTACAAAAATGAGCGCGAAAATTTTTTAAGATTGTTTTTAGCAAATTCAGTAATTCGGGAAGGTAGACCCTTCATGTTTTAAAAAAAAATTTTTGGAAAGCCCTTACACCTCTACAAAAGGGTAGCAACGGTTGAATAAGGCAATTTTACGCTGCTCTAGACAAAAAGGGAAGGCTGAGGGAAGCAGAAAACCCTAGTCGAATCGAAACTAGGCTAGTGTTAAGACCCTTCACAGTTAAGGTGAATTGTCAAATAAGAGGCTTAGCTTCAATCCGGAAGGGTCTAGGGAAAAAAAATACACCCCTCCTAGTTAGTTCAAACAGCATAATAGCATCGGAGAACGTATCCGGAAGGGTATCGGGTGAAAATTTTGTAAGTCTCTGAAAAGCTATTTTTACAAACCCGGAGGGGTCCCAATCCGGAAGGTCCCAAATTTTGCCGATCCGGAGGGGTCCCAATTTTGTCAAGCCGAAAGGGTCCCAATTTCGCAAATCCGGAGGGGTCCTGTTTTTGCCAATCCGGATGGGTACTGTTTTTGTCAATCCAGGGGGGTACTATTTTTGCCAATCCGGAGGGGTACTATTTTTGTTAAGACTTAAGTAGACAGAAGAAAAGATAATACTAAAAGGTATTGGGTTTTTAAGAGACAGGCTAGGAACCAGTGACTGCACTGGTAACTTGCCTTTTTTAAAAGACCAGAACAAAACAAAACAGGTCTAAACTCGGATATTCGCAACACTAAGTCTAAATTGATAAAGAGCTTGTAACTGATTTGTGTGGATCGAAATCCAAATCGTTTTTGGGAAAATGATTGCCCTGAGGATCTAAGTAGGTCTAGCTCGGGCAATCCGAAGGCAGATAGGTATCAAAGGACTGTTAAAAAGCAAATGTTAGAGGTAGAGGTCCATTCGTTCCTGCCATGGATGGGAACCAGAAGGGACATGGACCGAAAGGGAGAGGAAACAGAAAATTGGCGAGTGAATCTACTCCGGTAGAACAAGGCCAAGATTTTGCCACTTCCACCGGGACCCTGGACCAAGAAGAGATGTCGGAACTGTCCGACATCTCTAATGAAAATGTGGCGATTACAAGATCACCCACAGACAACACCATGATGGTTGGCATGACGGAAAAACCGGCAACGTTTTCAATCTTTTTCAGAAAGAGTGAAGAACACTTTAGGAAACTTCTTTCCTTTTTTATGGGAGCGGGGGGTACATGCGATGAAGCAGAAACCCAGGTAGAAGAAGAGGACAATGACGGGAAAGATGACTTTGGATCTCAAGTCAGCCTCAATAGCTCGACTCAGGAGAATGACGCATACACCGATAGAGAGACTGGTACCATGGACCAATTTGGTGTGGTGAGGACAATAAGCAAGACCACAAACGGATCAGGCCATTCAGGAGACTATGTGAATATGACGAACTCGGAAATTCGAACTGGGGAGAGTAGGAACACAGGGCTAAACAACGCACCGGTGGATCTAGAGGCGGATAGTGAAAAGACGTCGAGGCAAAGAATCAAAGCCCGAATCTCGACCACCACTAAGCTACCTGGGATCGACAGGGTGACACCGCCACTTGTGACGCCATTAGTAGAAAACAGGGCATCAAATGAAGAAGCCTCGACCAACATATTGGGTAGTATAGGAGGACAGAATGAACAGATGTCCATAAGAATGAGTGAACCTGAAAAGGCAGCCCACGTCAAGAGAGAAAGTCTGCATGAAGAGATCAACCGCAACAGACAAGAAGCTAGCAGAAGCGAAAAACGCGTGGAGGAGAGAACGGATGAACACTTAGCGAAGAACTTGTCGCGATTGACTAGGGAGGCTGAGCAAAGAGAGTTACGATTGAGAGACGTCATGGAGAAGTTGAGAATTCAACAAGAGCAGACTCTTGGGACCCTTGACACGAAGATAGATGCGATGATGGAGAGGCGAACTCAGGCTATCATGAATAGATTGGACGGACTACTATGCAGCAGGATTGGATCAAAAAAAGGGGAATCGAACTCAGGAGAACCCAGTAGGGAGCCAAGGGTGAACTTCAGTGAGCAGCAGAATAGGAGAAAGACATATGGATCCACTAGAGGAAGGGGCAGTTCATCGGGCTATGCCACAGGTGACAATAGAACACGGGGCCCAAACATCAGACGAAGTTCAACTGGCAACAGCAGACCTAAAACGAAAGACCGACGCAAGATAGACATGCGATCGGGAGATGTGACTCCACGAACAGGAGTCATGCGAGCCAAGGAAGAAACAATCCCAGCGATTCGGACAGGAGGAAAAATCCAAAGCCCTTAACAGGGGGCAATGATACTCAGGCGAGGCGATCAAGAGACGCTGCATCAATGGCCACAGCCTTTGAACCTCTGAACAGGTCCTTGGAAACATTTCTTACGAGGCTATCTAGGGCCAATGAACGCAGTGAAAAGTCCAGAAGGGTTTTAAGAAACCAAGATGCTGTAAAGACGAATTTGATGGCTGTTTTGATACCTGGATAGAGGTAATGAAACTGCATTTTGAAGAAGAAGAATTGTCAGAAAGACAAGAATGCAGTGCGCTTACCAGCAACTTGGAAGGGACAGCCCTAAACTGTATGATGGCCAAAAAGCAAAACCAGCGGAACACTGCTGAGGAAAATTTGGAAGTTTCTTGACAACTTGGAGATGCTTAGAAGGCGTAGCCAACCAGATGAGTCGAACAGAAGGATGAACCTGGCAGTAGCCTCAAAATTTATCGATGGTGTGAAGAACGATGAGCTTCGAACCATGTTGGCGACACATTACACACCACTATCAACCAATGCGCCAACACCAGAGCAGTTGAGACTCAAGTCAAAAAAATATCTTTTGCTGAAGCCTCCATCGAGATCGGGATATTACAAAAACAATTATGGCGATTTTAACAATGGACCAGGAAACCAAGGAAACAACTGGTACAAACCAAGGGACGATATGGACAAGAGACGCTCTTGTGCAAATTGTAGTTCGACGGACCATCATGTGTCAGCATGCCCAACTTACCAACAGGGCATGAAAGCAATAGGCTTTAGCCTCGAGGATGAAGATGCGTCAGAGGTCGATCATGAAGATTTCATGAGAGGAGGAATTGCAAAATTCGGTCCAAGGTGTTTCTTTTGTAACTTGGAAGGTCATTTTAAATCAGATTGTCCACAAATCTGGGATGCTGTGGCAGACATCAAGCATCCAAGGCATGACGAAGCTTTATCGGATGTGAAAGCCAGTAAGGCTCGCCTGTTGAGTGAAGCGGAGGCACGCAGAAAAGAAAAACCGCAAGAGCTGGCATTGAAGAAGATGCAGGCGGTAACGGAAGAGATACGTGAACCGGAACCGGTGGCTGCAGCGGATGACTTCAAGATCGACTATAGGACAGCCGCAAGGGATGCTCTAAAAAGAGTCCAGCAGGAATTGGTTACGAAGAAGATCGAACAAAAAGTGAAGCTCGAATTGGAAAATGAAAAAATTCAGGGAAGGCTGAACGCATTCGAGGCATCAGACGTCGAAGAAACGAAAGCACCAAGCAGTTTGAGCATGAAATTAAACGTGATCTCCGGGCAGACGTTCAGTATGGTGCCGCAGGGGAGTAAATTACAATCGATAATCCCGGTAGCGGGACACCAGGTAATCAGAAATCTGAGTGAACCATCAGAATTCACTTTGATGCATTTGTATACATATTCATATTATCTGAGGCAGGTGGAGCCACGCACTGAGTCAAGAGCTGTGCGAGCACTACTAAAAACAGGTGTCCCTCGCACAAAGAAACTTCATGGACGCTACCTGGAAGTCTATGGACGATATCAAGTGATGCTGAACGCGGATGGGATCAGTATCTACACTACGACCTACGTGGCGACACACAGTGACCAAATAGGGCAAATATATTTGGGTGAAGAAGGACTTAAAATCCGTAGGATAGGTCATGACACCATGATGGAGCAAGACGCGGTTCACATTGGATACGAAGCAGTTGTGACTGCACATCTGCTTGACACCAATGGGAAGAAAATCGGAGTAACAGGGCTCCTGGACACAGGAGCGCTAGTGAGCGTGATGCCGATAAAATCTTGGAAAAGAATGGGCTTCACGAGGGAAGGCCTAACTCCAACGAATCTCAGACTAGCGGCAGCCAATCGAGGAGCGATTTACGTAGCCGGAAGAACACCAATAACGGTCCTCCACATGGGAGGACAGGACTTTGGATGAGCTTCCTTGTGGTAGAGAATTTGGACAACTCCGATCAGTTCATTTTGGGCAGAGATTTTGTCAGGAATTTCGAATTGATGATTGATTTGAACAACGGTCTAATAAGGATTAGAAACCCGGACCGGAAGTAAGTTAAGAAACCAATTAATAGAATAATAACAGATGAAAACAAGGTACCTATCTTTTTAGATAGAAAGGTAAAACTACAGCCGGGACAAGCTGTAGTAGCAATTTTTAGAATGAGGAATTGAAGCTCGATAATTGAGAGTAAACAGGTTTGTTTGGTACTAAACCCTAATAGTCAAAGTTCAAGGATTTTGAGCCGGGGCTTCTCAGTAACTCGAAACGGACTGTGTTTCAGTGTGTTACTGAACACACTGGACACCACGGTTTCAATCCAGCGTAGAAAGAAACTTGGTTACGCTTTGCTGATGAGAACCGACTATGAAGAGACACAAAACTTGAAAAAATATAGTGTAAAAGACTGCCCTTATAATAACAAAAAAGATAAAGTTTTAAAAAGAACTAATAAAATTAAATCTATTCGTAATTTTTTTTTCAATGAAATCCAAAATGGACGACGGCTTGTTGAGCTGCTCGAATTTTCCGGACGCCCCTCGTCATATAAACTAGAATCTGACAAACCGGTTTTGCCAGAAATGGAACACTTAAAAGGGAAAATAGGCGAGGGAGATTTTGAATCATTGCGGGCGGTTTTAAATCGGAATGCGGATGTATTTTCAAAACATAAGGCGGATATTGGTTGTTGTATCTTCGTCGAACACAAAATCGAACTAGAGGAAGGCGCCGTTCCCCATAGGGAAGGCGCAAGACGAATGACACCACATAAATCGGAAGCGTGCCGAGCGGAGATAGAAATGTTGCTCGAATACGACATGATAGAACCCTCGAAGTTGCCGTGGGCATGCGGAGTAGTCATGGCAAAAAAGAAAGGGGGCAACTTAGGTTCTGTTGCGACTTTCGTTACTTGGACGCGGTGACAATAAAAGACACGTACCCGATACCGCGAATAGACAAAAGCCTCTCGAGACTTGGTGACGCCAAGTTCTTCACCACTATGGACGTGGGTTCGGCCCTCTGGCAGGTTCCTCTGCGGAAGAAGGACAGAGAGAAGACCGGATTTGCATAAATTTGGGGTTGTACCAGTGTAAAAAGATGCTCTTTGGCTTGTGCAACGCGACGGCCACTTTTCAAAGACTGATGGCTAAGGCTTTGACCAGAGTGACGAAGAAGTACGGGAACCCTGTGATGTGTTACGTGGATGACGTGGTCATAGCAACACCCACCCCGAAAGACTACATTGATCGGCTAGAGGAGGTCTTTGGCTGCATGAAAAGAGCAGGCTTGAAATGTAAACCATCGAAGTGTGAGATACTCAGAGATTCGATAAAGTATCTAGGGAGAATGGTGGACAGACATGGCGTCAGGCCGGCCCCGGAAGTCGTGGAGGCTGTGTTGACATGGAAGGCTCCCAGAACGGACACACAATTCATGAACTTCCTTGGATTCGCCATTTATTACCATGAGTTCATAAAAGGATATGCAGACAAGGTGTATCCCATGCAGAAGCTGATGCGCAACGAAGGAAAGAAGTTCGAATGGAATGAAGAAGCACAAGCTGCCTTCGAGAACTTGAATTGGGAACTGTGCGAAGCGCCAGTCCTAGGCATGCCTACAGAGAAGGGCATGTATGTTCATGACACAGACGCATCAGTAGTAGCCATCGCAGGAATACTGCATCAGGAGCAGGAATGGAATGGAGGAACAGTTCTCCATCCCATAGCATATGGGAGCAAGGTGTTAAGTGACACTGAGATGAAATATGGTGCACCGAATGCAAAAACAAATGCAGTAGTCACATTTTTGGAAAAGTACAGCGCATACTTGGGGAGCGCTCCCTTCAAGTTACGCGTGGGCAACAGAGCGTTATCTTGGTTGAAGACTTACTCGATGGATCAGATTTACATTGGTAGATGAATAGTAAGGTTGGATGGCTACCACATGATAATCGGGCAGAGGATGCGTGACAAACACCAGAATGCTGACAGCCTCAGCAAGAAGACCGAGTTCTATGAAAGATTGGAACAGAAGCAAGCCAATCAGGCAGAAATTAAGGAAGGGTTCTCGTTTCTGGACAAAGAAACTTACAAAGCGCTTCCCTTGACGAGATGGTTGGACAAGTCTGGACATCCAATCCCAGGACATCCTGAGTTACCTGTAGAGAAGGCAGCCGAGAGAAGGATTCTATCCAGGAAGGACCCGGTTCCCTTGGATCTGTTGCTGCGCTCAAACCTGGTTCAGCAGGAACTATCTCGCATGAACATAAACAACCTCTCATTGTTGGATAAAACAGTTCAGGTCACAACGCAAGTGATGCGGATGCTGGGTGGATTGTATGAGAGAGAAATGACTAGAGATGACTCCGAGTGGGCAGCAGCCATGGCATCACTGACAGTCTGCGAGAAGGTGAAGATCATGCCGTCAAGACGACAACACAAAGAAAATGAAAGGGATTGTAGGACTATAGTTCAGCAACTAGTGTCCTCGATACCCCAAAACGTCTTGACAAGCACAACATTCAAACGGAAAGAACAGTAGAACGATATGCAAAAGAAAACCGTTACATTCGAAGACCAGGATAAGGAAGGTGAGAAGGTTGAACGAAAGTTGGGGCAAGATTGTTTGTCCGGGGAGACGAACAGTGAGAAGAACAGGCGAGTTCAGGATCAACACCCGGGACAAGAAAGTTTATCCGGGCGTCTGATGTAGATGCAAAAGTTCCTGATGAGGAACAGAACCTGGAGAACAAAATGTCCGGGGAGTTCAGATGGATGAATAGAACGCACAGGACTGATCCGGAGGAGGGAACATGCTCTATCGCAGACTCTTCAATGGATGAAATATTATTTAAGTATAGGCTGAGTTTAGGTTGCATGCAGGAAGGCGTCATACTAAAAGTGTGTTGTGTGTGATAGGTGTGTTATGTCATGTTATGTGTTATGTTATTAAGACCCTGGGTAAGAAGGAATTAGTGACCATGAATAACCGAATGGCAATCTCAGAAATAGATCCGAAGTTTGGACTGTCCATTCTTAGGTCTAATTCCAAAATTTTAGCAACGAATTGATTTTAGTAAATTTTAGAATCAGAATCTTTTTATCTGACTGTTTTCAATAAATTTTAATATAAAATTTGTGTAAAAGTGAGAAATGTGATAATCGCGACCTCTTTTCTAGATCCTGATTGATCATTTAATCATTCACTTGATTTCAATTCATCAAGCCGATAACAGAATCGAATCTGAAAGAACATGGACAACTTTGATTTGAGCGAGTACATGGACCTGGCAGAGGCGTACGTAGGACCGATGATAGATCCGATCTATCGTCGGCTGATGGATCGAGACTTCGCTCTGGAGGACCCAGAGGTAGTCATGTTGCTGGCCGCCTTAATAAACATCTCTGGGCATGATAACCGTGGGGACCGCCCCACGGAAGTCTTATTGATGGCAGCATATGGAGAAAGAGGAGTACTAGACCGCCCGAACATAAGAGTAATGTGGTTGAGAAACGGGGCTCTCTCAGGAAGTGACTTGCCGAACGAGCCGGGATTGGGAAGTTCGAGGACCTATCAACCAGGTGAGACGCCTTTGCCCACCAAGCCTAGGCCTGGATTGAGGATGTTGCATCAGGAAATGAACAGCGAGGCTGTCTCGTCTAGTTCACAACTGAGAGCAGCTGTGCCACCTAAGAAGGCGAGAGTAATGGAAGGGGTTCAGACGAACGAAACCATGCAAGATCTTAACGGCACGATTAAAGAACTGGAGAAGACCAGAAGGGAGCTGGACGAAATGACCAAGACCATGCTCAGTACAGAAGAAGATAGAGAAATGTGGAAGAAATTGTTTGAAGATTGCAACAAGAAGCAGATTCAAGAAATAGAGTGCTTGAGGCGAGAGTACAAAGAGCGATCGGAGCAGCTGGCGTTGACGACAGCCGTAGAAAAAGAGAAACCTACAAGGAATATTCCTCGTGGGCAGTCCCCGATGGAACTTTTGACGCCTCGAGAATTGAGTCAAACGACGGAGACGCGACTCCGGCTACAACTGGTCGAGTGACAATCCCGGACCCCTAGGTGACCCAGTCGTGGAGCAAACGGTGAGAAAATTGATGGAGACAGCTGGGCGATTGGTCGCTAATAGGAATGCACCAGGTTTCGGGGTGAATGCACCCTATGGAACAATCGATGACACAGGCAAAGTACAAATCTCCCAAGAGATGACGACAAGAAAGGGAGCTAGTGATACAACGTTACCAACAAAGAGCTCTAAGGTTCCAGATAGAAAGATACGCGAAATTCCGATGAAGAAAGTGTCCCGAGTGATTGACGTGCAGAAGAACATTCAGTTGAAGTATAGCTTCACAGGTGTTCCGGACACGGATTCGAGAGCCTGCTTCAATCGATCGACTTGGAGCCCAGCAGTAAACCTGCAGCAACCGCCACTTGGGACATCACATCTGATACTGAGTGACAGCTTAGTCAGAGTGATCCAGAATTTGAGGACCTCCTGGATCACTACGGTGATGGCCTTTGGAGGTGCAACGATAGTCCAGCTATTTCGGATGGCGGAGCTGATAAACCCAGGGAGGATCCTTAAGATAATGATCCTAATAGGGAGGAATCGTATCAACGAAATGTATCAAGAGGCTCAGATGAGGAAGAGGCACGATGGGATTCAATGATGGTATGTCTGTTTACTACTCTCTGGCAGAAATTCAATTGCGCGGTACTGACCGTCTGCACCAATGAGCACGAAAACGTTGACAGCGACAGGAAGAAGACATAATGAAGAAGTCATTAGGTGGAACAACATCCTGAGAAATCTTGCGAGTCGGAATGCTGGTCCGTTGATCCTTATGGACATTGAACACGAGCCGAGAGCCATGGATCAGGTCAGACTAACCACTGATGGGATCCCCTTTAAGGATAAGCCTGGTTGAACCGAGTCTTCCAGAAGCGATTGGATGAAATGGAAGTCGAGCTATTTGACACGGGAGTGCTGAAGAAAGAAGAATTTGCGAATGAACCGGCGATTTCAACCTTTGTACCCCCTAATTTGGAAACATGTTTGGGAACGTTCCCAGCCGTGACGACCTACAAGCCGCAAAGTTCTAGCGAGCCGGGGCAAAGGACATATGTACAAGATCGATTGGGGGAAGCGCCAATGAGAAGAACCATCAATTCTAGGCGAAAATTAGGACCTATCAATCCGACCGCGGAGACGACCAGCACCTCTAGATCGGAGACAAGACCAGAGACGACGAGCACCAGTCGAGTAGATCGACGCCCGGATAGGAGTTCCCTGATGTGGTCGAGGCCCATACCTTCTCCCTGGCATATGTACAAAGAAGATCTGATGAAATTAAACTTTCAGAGGGTGAGCTTTGCAGCAGATGCCATGAGGATGTTGAACGGAGCGAGATTGTCTGTCAACCGAATGTACTCAATAACAGGCGTGGACTGGTTGATAGCCGCTGGCATAAACTTCAGCTCTATAACCGCCTTGAGATAGATTTGCCGATTTAGAGGGACTGCCCTCAAACAATACAATGGGTCCAGTGAATGCAAGACCATTGCAAGAGGTGAAACTGAACCACGATGAAGGAAATTGAGAGAAAAGACCCGGAATATTCTTGACGACGAGGGCACCGATCGGACAACACGTAAAAATATTCAGGCAGGTGAAAGCACCCCCAGGACATGTAAAAAAGAGAGCGTACCAGAAACAAGTGAAACAAGAAGGTGATATTCAGAGATACGGTGGATTGAAGGCAATCAAGAAAGATGAGACCATCTTTGCTGCGTATGACAAGGCAGAAATGAGGAAGGCAAAGATTATGGTAGTTGCGAGTTCAGACTTCGTGTATACCTCCAAGTCTCCGTTTTGGCCTGATGTTATAATGTTGGCGGCGGTCGACATAGACCTAATGCAATCTGCGTCGATGGCAATGAAGATACAACGGCAGACAGAAATGAACAACTGTATTCAATGGAATCAATGACCATCTACACATCAGGGGTTTCCTGAGCAGACTCGAGGAGCCTACGACAGCCGAAGCCGCTGTATGGCCAGCTATAAAGGATATCCTCGAATCAATGGGTGAAGTAGTAGATACCCTAAATGAAGGTGCCGTCACTAAAATAACACCGAGAGCCGTGTTTGCACTGTCTCCAGGATATGCACATCTCCCGAATGGACTGAAGTTCGTGTATGCAATGGTGGCTTTGCTCTCGGAAGGGAAGTATGATGTAATCATATCTGCCCCATATCGCGGATTAGAGATGGACAATGTGAGGCCACTCAGGGCTGAACTACCTGCGGTGTGAACTGACATCTCGAATGCGATGCGAAGATTTAAGAACCATTCACTACACATGTTAATGTTAGACGAAGTGCTGGGGTTGGAACTGTCCAACTTCAGTCGACAACTCAAACTGAAGCCCTTACTATGACCATCGAGTAATCGCTTCCGAGGAATGGAAAAAAAGAGGGAAGAGAGAGAAGAGAGAACTCCAAGGAGACCAGAGCTCATTTGGAAGCGATGGTTTTGAGAACAAAACCAGAGGCTAACCAGTGGCTGCACTTGACCCCTCAGATAGCAGCTTTGGGCGCAGATGCTTTCGAGCGAGGCCCAGTGATGACCAGAAAGATCCATGCTTACTTAGTGAAAGAGGGAAACCTGGCCAAAAATGCTGAAGATAAATCAGTCGAGTTCGTGAACAGAGTGCGCCAAGTGACCCTGGAAACTTTCTGGACACAGATTGTGAAGGAAAAAGAAGGCTTTGACTGGACTGACAGCATGTTGGAAGGGCTAGGAGCCGGATGGACCTCGTTCTTCTTCGCAAAAATATACCCTTCCTTTTCTCGATATCTGATAAAATAATTCCTCCAAAAAGTTGTAGAAGTATCAATCGTTGAATTACTAGCCCTATTTGTGACGTTTGGGGTGGAGAACTTTTTGAAAGGACCAGCGATACTGCTCACTCAAGGAGTAAAGATTTTGCGATTAGATGGACTTCTAACGTTGATTGCGATAACGCATGGAAACTTGGGAGGGTTGATGAATCCGGAGCAGATGACAGATAACGTGAGGAAGTTCGACGTGAAACGATCTACGGATTCCTGGAACAAGATAAAAGATTTGCGACATACTCTTATCCAGTACCGCCTGCAGCTGAATCGCTTTGGAACAGGAGATGATGAAACGATTGAGAGGGAGGAAGACGTGCGACGTCATGCTGGCGGCATCCCCCGTCTAACTGATCTGAGCTTAGCTATGAGGACCGATCACTTAGTATTGTTCAGAGGAGCCACGGAGTTCGTGACGGTCATATATGGACCTGCAGTCACGTTTGCGTTCCCTGATGTTAAGGTGGAAGCATACAGGAGGTCGTTGCTGCACCTGAACCTCATATCAGCAGTGGACGAAAGCGCGCTGAATTGGTGTGAGCAGCGTGTACTGCGAAAGTTCATGAGTTAAGACCTTTTGTTTGCAAAGATATCGGAGCCAGAGAAGACGGTCATTAACTTTGACGATCACTTCCGTGATCGTATGGGAGAAGTGGACAGGGGGCACGTTGAAGTTTTCCCTAAACTCCGGAATCTAAGACCCTACGACAAAACAAACGGCGGGGTTACAAGAATTCCTCGACTGACCGCAGCATATCATAAGGTGAGAGATGAGACGAAAGGTTGGGGTGATTATAAGAAATCGCTCTGCCTTCTGTTTCGATTAAGACAGCTCTACTATCGTTCAAATTAAATATCGAAAATTGCGAATAGCAATTTCTCGTTGTTATTTTTGACTACTTTCCCGCGCTTTTTCGAATCTTCTGATTTTTTTTTTCTGATATTTTCTGTTGTCGCGAGAATTTTGAGCAAGACATGCTCAATTTGAATTTTTGAAAAATACCATTTCACCCCAAAATCAAGTCTTTTGCGTCGGTCAAGGTCAAACCTCCAAAATTACCGTCTGGCATATACTCCCCGGAATCAAGATCGATGG
>NC_087067.1:53421679-53487447 GCF_963678635.1 Symsagittifera roscoffensis | reverse complement strand
CTCCTAAAAACAGGGCAACTACCTAATTACCATATAATTATTTTTGTTCAACCTCAGGTATTTTATCTGGTAGCCTTATTATCGGTTAAATAATTATTGAGCTAGCCATAAGCAAGCTTTATCAAAGTGGAATAGATATTTTTTTGCAGAATGAATCCAGATGTTAATTAAATTCAATTCAGGACATAATAGGGAAGCTAAAAGTTTATATAAGATGATAAAAGTTCCAGTCCCGAGACCCCTCCGGATTCTTGAATCCGGGTAAATAAAACTCTTATTCTCCTTCCGGAAGGCTGTCTTCCACCCTTCACCGTTGTTCGCAACGGCCTTGCAACTATTGTAGCGACACAATAGTTGCAACTCGGAACGGTCTCTGCTACTTCTGCAATCTGTTGTTGTTTTTCAATCACAATTCTCGTTGTTATCGCTATCGCAACTAATGTTGTTGTTGTGTTTCGTTTCGGTTTTTTATCAAAATGACCGTTTCTGACGTTTCTAAGAAATATGACGTCATACTTCGAAAATTTAAAAATTTGAAACATCAGAATATTCTAGCCTTCACCGTTTGACTTGAAGGCTAGAATATTCAACTGCAAAAAAAAAAGAAATATTGGAGTTCGCTCAGATTCCCTCAACTCCTAGCTTCTCATTATCTGAAAACGAATTTTGATGTTTTTTAATTCAATTCAGGACATATCTGGAAGTTAAAATTTTTTAAAATACACATTCAGTTTTCTGCCCGAGACCCTTCCGGATTCTGGAATCTGGACGCAGAGCAGTCTTGTCATTCTACTGGAAGGGTGCTAAAATCCTCCCAATACTCTTCCTTCCTGATTCTCCGGAATTGCTCAGTAACGATTGTACAGCTACAATCGATACAATTCGGACAGTCTCGATTGTAATTTCAATTTAATTCACTCTTTTTCTTCACTTTCGAGAGTCACTATTGCTGTTTTTAGCAAATGCATGGTTTCTGTCCAATATACATGCAAAATAGTGAGCTCATGGCTGGGTCTCAGTATCCCTGTATCCCACTCCTAAAAACAGGGCTACTACCTAATTACCATATAATTATTTTTGTTCAACCTCAGGTATTTTTTCTGGTAGCCTTATTATCGGTTAAATTAATTATTGAGCTTGCCATAAGCAAGCTTTATCAAAGTTGAATAGAGTTTTTTTTGGGTTAACAACCAGTCAACAAAATCAGTTGAATTGATTCCTGTATCTTCTCTTTACTTTTCTTCTCATCTTCTCTTAACATGTTCTAGATTGCTTTCCCTAGTCTGGAGGTAAAACAGTTGACTTTGTACCCTGAAGTCTGGGGTTTGATTCGTGGCCAGATCTTGTTTTTTCAGTATGCCGAGAAAATTTCCGAGAAAAAATTTCCGAGAAAAATGAATTGTTGGTTTTTCGTTTGTTCGCTCAGATTTTGTCGGCTATTGCCACAACGGATTTATGGTTGCGCTGTAGAAAAAATTCACGGTTGTTTCAAGTGCAAGTGTTGTTCATTCTAGTTTCATGGGGGAATTGAAAAATTAAAAAGAAACTCAAAAAACCATTTTTTTTGTTCAAGTGGTTTTTTCAGCTCACAGATTTTTCTTTTGCTGTAAACAACATTACTTGTAGTTGCAAGTGCAGTTTTTGTCCAATGTTGTTTAAGGTAGGATCAAGGAGAGATCTGTGGCGATTGTCTTACGATATTCAGAAGTGTGACCATCAATTGCAAAAAAGTTTTCACGCAACGTTTTTTTTCAACGTTAGCATCGCTTCGCATATGTATTAATTTATTGTATGTGTGTGAGATTTTTGAGTTCTTACAGAAAATTTTGACTGCTTGTTTCTCAATTCTTACTTTTTTCATTTCTTGGCATTTTTATTTCTCAAAATGATATTTTAGAAGACTAGCAGCTGAAAATTTTTTTAGACTTTCGCTTTCTACAGTTTATTTTGCTATGCCTGGATTGTAACGAAAGATTGAAGTTTGAACAAAGATTTGCGTTAATTTTTCAATTTTTTTGGGATGCATGGTTTCTGTGTAATATACATGCAAAATAGTGAGCTACCGGCCGTGAGCTTTCTAATTTTTTTGTTCGGGCTACCGGCCGTGAGCTTTCTAATTTTTTTGTTATGTTTTTTTAAAACATGGTTTTGGAAAATGTTAAATGGTTTCCTGGTTTTTATAAACGACAAGTTTTTTGTACAAGAGATTTTTTGGTTGAAATTTGAACAAAGATTTGCGTTAATTTTTCATTTTTTTGGGATGCATGGTTTCTGTCCAACATACATGCAAAATAGTGAGCTACTGGCCGTGAGCTTTCTAACTTTTTTTTTTTTTTTCAAAACATGGTTTTGGAAAAGGTTAAATGGTTTCCTGGTTTTTATACACGACAAATTTTTTGTACAAGAGATTTTGTGTTCGAAATTTGAACAAAGATTTGCGTTAATTTTTCTTTTTTTTTGGGATGCCTGGTTTCTGTCCAATATACATGCAAAATAGTGAGCTACCGACCGTGAGCTTTCTAACTTTTTTGTTCGGGCTACCGGCCGTGAGCTTTCTAACTTTTTTGTTATTTTTTTTTCAGAACATGGTTTTAGAAAATGTTAAATGGTTTCCTGGTTTTTATAAACGACAAATTTTTGTTCAAGAGATTTTTGTTCGAAATTTGAACAAAGATTTGCGTTAATTTTTCATTTTTTTGGGATGCATGGTTTCTGTCCAACCTACATGCAAAATAGTGAGCTACTGGCCGTGAGCTTTCTAACTTTTTTTTTTTTCAAAACATGGTTTTGGAAAAGGTTAAATGGTTTCCTGGTATTTATACACGACAAAGTTTTTGTACAAGAGATTTTGTGTTCGAAATTTGAACAAAGATTTGCGTTAATTTTTCTTTTTTTTTGGGATGCCTGGTTTCTGTCCAATATACATGCAAAATAGTGAGCTACCGACCGTGAGCTTTCTAACTTTTTTGTTCGGGCTACCGGCCGTGAGCTTTCTAACTTTTTTGTTATTTTTTTTCAGAACATGGTTTAAGAAAATGTTAAATGGTTTCCTGGTTTTTATAAACGACAAATTTTTGTACAAGAGATTTTTTGTTCGAAATTTGAACAAAGATTTGCGTTTAATTTTTCATTTTTTGGGATGCATGGTTTCTCTCCAATATACATGCAAAATAGTGAGCTACTGGCCGTGAGCTTTCTAACTTTTTTGTTATTTTTTTTCAGAACATAGTTTTGGAAAATGTTAAATGGTTTCCTGGCTTTTATACGCGACAAATTTTTTGTACCAGAGATTTTTGTTCGAAATTTGAACAAAGATTTGCGTTAATTTTTCAGTTTTTTGGGATGCATGGTTTCTGTCCAATATGCCTAGTTTTTAGTTTTTGATCAGATCAAATCATCACACCACGCTTTTTTTTAAAAAATGGTCAGAACATTCTGTGCTACATGCAGAGCAAATGGTTATCCTTATTTTTATTGAATTTTAATTTTATTCATCTTTTATGTCTACACAAAAAAATTTTGCGAAAGACTCTAGGTAGCGTAAAAATCATCGTTTTTCACGCAAAAGTACGACGGAAAATAAAACTGGGTTGTGAAACGACTTGTTATATTCGCTCGGAAGTACATATTGACGTAAAATAAAGCTAGGTCATGAAACGACTGGCTAGCGTCTAAACACAGCTTCATATGCTTTTAACCGTCTCTACCAAAGCCAGTTTTATGTGTGATCCTTTAACATCGGGTCGACAAAATCTTCACTGTTTTTGGGTTACCGGCCAGAACACGCAGATTACCTTAGTTACATGCAAAATAGTGAGCTCATGGCTGGGTCTCAGTATCCCCGGACCACGAGTTCACTCCTAAAAACAGAGCAACTCTTTACTTATTGTATTACTATTGTTATTATTCAGTAGACAAAAATCATCATATCCATCGGAGATGGATCAACCCTTTCCCTCAACTCCTAGCTTCTCATTATCTGAAAACGAATTTTGATGTTTTTTAATTCAATTCAGGACATATCTGGAAGCTAAAATTTTTAAAAATACACATTCAGTTTTCTGCCCGAGACCCTTCCGGATTCTGGAATCTGGACGCAGAGCAGTCTTGTCATTCTACTGGAAGGGTGGTAAAATCCTCCCAATACTCTTCCTTCCTGATTCTCCGGAATTGCTCAGTAACGATTGTACAGCTACAATCGATACAATTCGGACAGTCTCGATAGTAATTTCAATTTAATTCACTCTTTTTCTTCACTTTCGAGAGTCACTATTGCTGTTTTTAGCGAATGCATGGTTTCTGTCCAATATACATGCAAAATAGTGAGCTCATGGCTGCGTCTCAGTATCCCTGTATCCCACTCCTAAAAACAGGGCAACTACCTAATTACCATATAATTATTTTTGTTCAACCTCAGATATTTTATCTGGTAGCCTTATTATCGGTTAAATTAATTATTGAGCTTGCCATAAGCAAGCTTTATCAAAGTGGAATAGAGTTTTTTTTGGGTTAATAACCAGTTAACAAAATCAGTTGAATTGCTTCCTGTATCTTCTCTTTACTTTTCTTCTTATCTTCTTTAACATGTTCTAGATTGCTTTCCCTAGTCTGGAGATAAGACAGTTGACTTTGTACCCTGAAGTCTGGGGTTTGATTCGTGGCCAGATCTTGTTTTTTCAGTATGCCGAGAAAAGTTCCGAGAAAAAACTTCCGAGAAAAATGAATTGTTGGTTTTTCGTTTGTTCGCTCAGATTTTGTCGGCTATTGCCACAACGGTTTTATAGTTGCGCTGTAGAAAAAATTCACGTTTGTTGCAAGTGCAAGTGTTGTTCATTCTAGTTTCAAGGGGGAATTGAAAAATTAAAAAGAAACTCAAAAAACCATTTTTTTTGTTCAAGTGGTTTTTTCAGCTCACTGATTTTTCTTTTGCTGTAAACAACATTATTTGTAGTTGCAAGTGCAGTTTTTGTCCAATGTTGTTTAAGGTAGGATCAAGGAGAGATCTGTGGCGATTGTCTTACGATATTCAGAAGTGTGACCATCAATTGCAATAAAGTTTTCACGCAACGTTTTTTTCAATAATTCATTCAAGTTTCTCGTTTGAGACACATAACTTTTTGATTTTGCATTTTTTGTATCTGAATTTTGTTTAGTATCGCTTCGCATATGTATTAATTTATTGTATGTGTGTGAGATTTTTGAGTTCTTACAGAAAATTTTGACTGCTTGTTTCTCAATTCTTACTTTTTTCATATTTCTCAAAATGATATTTTAGAAGACTAGCAGCTGAAAATTTTTTTAGACTATTGCTTTCTACAGTTTATTTTGCTATTCTTGGATTGTAACGAAAGATTGAAGTTTGAACAAAGACTTGCGTTAATTTTTCATTTTTTTGGGATGCATGGTTTCTGTGTAATATACATGCAAAATAGTGAGCTACCTGCCGTGAGCTTTCTAATTTTTTTGTTCGGGCTACCGGCCGTGAGCTTTCTAATTTTTTTGTTATTTTTTTTAGATCATGGTGTTGGAAAATGTTAAATGGTTTCCTGGTTTTTATAAACGACAAGTTTTTTGTACAAGAGATTTTTTGTTCGAAATTTGAACAAAGATTTGCGTTAATTTTTCTTTTTTTTTGGGATGCCTGGTTTCTGTCCAATATACATGCAAAATAGTGAGCTACCGACCGTGAGCTTTCTAACTTTTTTGTTCGGGCTACCGGCCGTGAGCTTTCTAACTTTTTTGTTATTTTTTTTCAGAACATGGTTTAAGAAAATGTTAAATGGTTTCCTGGTTTTTATAAACGACAAATTTTTGTACAAGAGATTTTTTGTTCGAAATTTGAACAAAGATTTGCGTTTAATTTTTCATTTTTTGGGATGCATGGTTTCTCTCCAATATACATGCAAAATAGTGAGCTACTGGCCGTGAGCTTTCTAACTTTTTTGTTATTTTTTTTCAGAACATAGTTTTGGAAAATGTTAAATGGTTTCCTGGCTTTTATACGCGACAAATTTTTTGTACCAGAGATTTTTGTTCGAAATTTGAACAAAGATTTGCGTTAATTTTTCAGTTTTTTGGGATGCATGGTTTCTGTCCAATATGCCTAGTTTTTAGTTTTTGATCAGATCAAATCATCACACCACGCTTTTTTTTAAAAAATGGTCAGAACATTCTGTGCTACATGCAGAGCAAATGGTTATCCTTATTTTTATTGAATTTTAATTTTATTCATCTTTTATGTCTACACAAAAAAATTTTGCGAAAGACTCTAGGTAGCGTAAAAATCATCGTTTTTCACGCAAAAGTACGACGGAAAATAAAACTGGGTTGTGAAACGACTTGTTATATTCGCTCGGAAGTACATATTGACGTAAAATAAAGCTAGGTCATGAAACGACTGGCTAGCGTCTAAACACAGCTTCATATGCTTTTAACCGTCTCTACCAAAGCCAGTTTTATGTGTGATCCTTTAACATCGGGTCGACAAAATCTTCACTGTTTTTGGGTTACCGGCCAGAACACGCAGATTACCTTAGTTACATGCAAAATAGTGAGCTCATGGCTGGGTCTCAGTATCCCCGGACCACGAGTTCACTCCTAAAAACAGAGCAACTCTTTACTTATTGTATTACTATTGTTATTATTCAGTAGACAAAAATCATCATATCCATCGGAGATGGATCAACCCTTTCCCTCAACTCCTAGCTTCTCATTATCTGAAAACGAATTTTGATGTTTTTTAATTCAATTCAGGACATATCTGGAAGCTAAAATTTTTAAAAATACACATTCAGTTTTCTGCCCGAGACCCTTCCGGATTCTGGAATCTGGACGCAGAGCAGTCTTGTCATTCTACTGGAAGGGTGGTAAAATCCTCCCAATACTCTTCCTTCCTGATTCTCCGGAATTGCTCAGTAACGATTGTACAGCTACAATCGATACAATTCGGACAGTCTCGATAGTAATTTCAATTTAATTCACTCTTTTTCTTCACTTTCGAGAGTCACTATTGCTGTTTTTAGCGAATGCATGGTTTCTGTCCAATATACATGCAAAATAGTGAGCTCATGGCTGCGTCTCAGTATCCCTGTATCCCACTCCTAAAAACAGGGCAACTACCTAATTACCATATAATTATTTTTGTTCAACCTCAGATATTTTATCTGGTAGCCTTATTATCGGTTAAATTAATTATTGAGCTTGCCATAAGCAAGCTTTATCAAAGTGGAATAGAGTTTTTTTTGGGTTAATAACCAGTTAACAAAATCAGTTGAATTGCTTCCTGTATCTTCTCTTTACTTTTCTTCTTATCTTCTTTAACATGTTCTAGATTGCTTTCCCTAGTCTGGAGATAAGACAGTTGACTTTGTACCCTGAAGTCTGGGGTTTGATTCGTGGCCAGATCTTGTTTTTTCAGTATGCCGAGAAAAGTTCCGAGAAAAAACTTCCGAGAAAAATGAATTGTTGGTTTTTCGTTTGTTCGCTCAGATTTTGTCGGCTATTGCCACAACGGTTTTATAGTTGCGCTGTAGAAAAAATTCACGTTTGTTGCAAGTGCAAGTGTTGTTCATTCTAGTTTCAAGGGGGAATTGAAAAATTAAAAAGAAACTCAAAAAACCATTTTTTTTGTTCAAGTGGTTTTTTCAGCTCACTGATTTTTCTTTTGCTGTAAACAACATTATTTGTAGTTGCAAGTGCAGTTTTTGTCCAATGTTGTTTAAGGTAGGATCAAGGAGAGATCTGTGGCGATTGTCTTACGATATTCAGAAGTGTGACCATCAATTGCAATAAAGTTTTCACGCAACGTTTTTTTCAACAATTCATTCAAGTTTCTCGTTTGAGACACATAACTTTTTGATTTTGCATTTTTTGTATCTGAATTTTGTTTAGTATCGCTTCGCATATGTATTAATTTATTGTATGTGTGTGAGATTTTTGAGTTCTTACAGAAAATTTTGACTGCTTGTTTCTCAATTCTTACTTTTTTCATATTTCTCAAAATGATATTTTAGAAGACTAGCAGCTGAAAATTTTTTTAGACTATTGCTTTCTACAGTTTATTTTGCTATTCTTGGATTGTAACGAAAGATTGAAGTTTGAACAAAGACTTGCGTTAATTTTTCATTTTTTTGGGATGCATGGTTTCTGTGTAATATACATGCAAAATAGTGAGCTACCTGCCGTGAGCTTTCTAATTTTTTTGTTCGGGCTACCGGCCGTGAGCTTTCTAATTTTTTTGTTATTTTTTTTAGATCATGGTGTTGGAAAATGTTAAATGGTTTCCTGGTTTTTATAAACGACAAGTTTTTTGTACAAGAGATTTTTTGTTTGAAATTTGAACAAAGATTTGCGTTAATTTTTCATTTTTTTTTGGGATGCATGGTTTCTGTCCAATATACATGCAAAATAGTGAGCTACCGACCGTGAGCTTTCTAATTTTTTTTTTCGGGCTACCGGCCGTGAGCTTTCTAAATTTTGTTATTTTTTTTCATAACATGGTTTTAGAAAATGTTAAATGGTTTCCTGGTTTTTATAAACGACAAGTTTTTTGTACAAGAGATTTTTTGTTCGAAATTTGAACAAAGATTTGCGTTAATTTTTCATTTTTTGGGATGCATGATTTCTGTCTAATATACATGCAAAATAGTGAGCTACCGGCCGTGAGCTTTCTAACTTTTTTGTTATTTTTTTTCAAAACATGGTTTTGGAAAATGTTAAATGGTTTCCTGGTTTTTATACACGACAAATTTTTTGTACCAGAGATTTTTGTTCGAAATTTGAACAAAGATTTGCGTTAATTTTTCAGTTTTTTTGGGATGCATGGTTTCTGTCCAATATGCCTAGTTTTTAGTTTTTGATCAGATCAAATCATCACACCCCGCTTTTTTAAAGAATATGGTCAGAACATTCTGTGCTACATTCATAGCAAATGGCTATCCTTGTTGTTATTGAATTTTTTCATCTTCTATGTCTACACGTAAAATTTTCGTGAAAAATCATATTTGAACAAAAAAAATTTAAATATGACCAACTGGCACATTAGGACAATTTGTCACTTTTTTAAACAAAATACCAAAACCGTTTCCTAAACACTATTAAACGTTTTCTTGGCATTTGGGTTAGTAAATGATTTCATGGCTAGATTTTTATAAAAAACTGCAGCCATTGTCGTTCGAGATTCAGGAGTGTGGTTTTTCTGGATGAAAATTTGCCATTTTGTGCGTTCTTGAACCTTGTGAGAAGTAAGGGCATTGCAATTGGGTACTAGACAGTAAAAAACTCTGTTCTCATAACATCCAAACTTAAAATTTGCATTTCCAGCCATGCTGTACAATTAACAACTAGTCTAGAGCTACTGATTCTGGCTCATCGGCTGAAAACAAAAAGGGATAGTTTTTTGGTCAGTTTTACTGATTTCTTCCCAGTTTATTCGGACTACCGGCCGTGAGCTTTATAACTTTTTTGTTATTTTTTTTCAGAACATAGTTTTGGAAAATGTTAAATGGTTGAACAAAGATTTGAACAAAGATTTGCGAAATTGTGAAATTTGAACAAAGATTTGCGTTAATTTTTCATTTTTTTTGGGATGCATGGTTTCTGTCCAACATACATGCAAAAAAGTGAGCTACTGGCCGTGAGCTTTCTAACTTTTTTGTTATTTTTTTTTCAGAACATGGTTTTGGAAAATGTTAAATGGTTTCCTGGTTTTTATACACGACAAAATTTTTGTACAAGAGATTTTGTGTTTGAAATTTGAACATAGATTTGCGTTAATTTTTCTTTTTTTTGGGATGCCTGGTTTCTGTCCAATATACATGCAAAATAGTGAGCTACCGACCGTGAGCTTTCTAACTTTTTTTTCGGGCTACCGGCCGTGAGCTTTCTAAATTTTGTTATTTTTTTTTCAGAACATGGTTTTAGAAAATGTTAAATGGTTTCCTGGTTTTTATAAACGACAAGTTTTTTGTACAAGAGATTTTTTGGTTGAAATTTGAACAAAGATTTGCGTTAATTTTTCATTTTTTTGGGATGCATGGTTTCTGTCCAATATACATGCAAAATAGTGAGCTACCGGCCGTGAGCTTTCTAACTTTTTTGTTATTTTTTTCAAAACATGGTTTTGGAAAAGGTTAAATGGTTTCCTGGTTTTTATACACGACAAATTTTTTGTACAAGAGATTTTGTGTTCGAAATTTGAACAAAGATTTGCGTTAATTTTTCATTTTTTGGGATGCATGATTTCTGTCCAATATACATGCAAAATAGTGAGCTACCGGCCGTGAGCTTTCTAACTTTTTTGTTATTTTTTTTCAAAACATGGTTTTGGAAAATGTTAAATGGTTTCCTGGTTTTTATACACGACAAATTTTTTGTACCAGAGATTTTTGTTCGAAATTTGAACAAAGATTTGCGTTAATTTTTCAGTTTTTTTGGGATGCATGGTTTTTGTCCAATATGCCTAGTTTTTAGTTTTTGATCAGATCAAATCATCACACCCCGCTTTTTTAAAGAATATGGTCAGAACATTCTGTGCTACATTCATAGCAAATGGCTATCCTTGTTGTTATTGAATTTTTTCATCTTCTATGTCTACACGTAAGATTTTCGTGAAAAATCATATTTGAACAAAAAAAATTTAAATATGACCAACTGGCACATTAGGACAATTTGTCACTTTTTTAAACAAAATACCGAAACCGTTTCCTAAACACTATTAAACGTTTTCTTGGCATTTGGGTGAGTAAATGATTTCATGGCTAGATTTTTATAAAAAACTGCAGCCATTGTCGTTCGAGATTCAGGAGTGTGGTTTTTCTGGCTGAAAATTTGCCATTTTGTGCGTTCTTGAACCTTGTGAGAAGTAAGGGCATTGCAATTGGGTACTAGACAGTAAAAAACTCTGTTCTCATAACCTCCAAACTTAAAATTTGCATTTCCAGCCATGCTGTACAATTAACAACTAGTCTAGAGCTACTGATTCTGGCTCATCGGCTGAAAACAAAAAGGGATAGTTTTTTGGTCTGTTTTACTGATTTCTTCCCAGTTTATTCGGACTACCGGCCGTGAGCTTTCTAACTTTTTTGTTATTTTTTTTCAGAACATAGTTTTGGAAACTGTTAAATGGTTGAACAAAGATTTGAACAAAGATTTGCGAAATTGTGAAATTTGAACAAAGATTTGCGTTAATTTTTCAGTTTTTTGGGATGCATGGTTTCTGTCCAATATGCCTAGTTTTTAGTTTTTGATCAGATCAAATCATCACACCACACTTTTAAAAAAAAATGGTGAGAACATTCTGTGCTACATGCAGAGCAAATGGCTATCCTTATTTTTTTTGAATTTTATTCATCTTTTATGTCTACACAAAAATTTTTTGCGAAAGACTCTAGGTAGCGTAAAAATCATCGTTTTTCACGCGAGAGTACGACGGAAAATAAAACTGGGTTGTGAAACGACTTGTAATATTCGCCCGGAATTATATATCGACGTAAAATAAAGCTAGGTCATGAAACGACTGGCTAGCGTCTAAACACAGCTTCATATGCTTTTAACCGTCTCTACCAAAGCCAGTTTTATGTGTGATCCTTTAACATCGGGTCGACAAAATCTTCACTGTTTTTGGGTTACCGGCCAGAACACGCAGATTCATTTAGTTACATGCAAAATAGTGAGCTCATCGCTGGGTCTCAGTATCCCCGGACCAAGAGTTCACTCCTAAAAACAGAGCAACTCTTTACTTATTGTATTACCATTGTTTTGTTCAGTAGATAAAAATCATCATATCCATCGGAGATGGATCAACCCTTTCCCTCAACTCCTAGCTTCTCATTATCTGAAAACGAATTTTGATGTTTTTTAATTCAATTCAGGACATATCTGGAAGCTAAAATTTTTTTAAATGCATATTCAGTTTTTGCCCGAGACCCTTCCGGATTCTGGAATATGGACGCAGAGCAGTCTTGTCATTCTACTGGAGGGGTGGTAAAATCCTCCCAATACTCTTCCTTCCTGATTCTCCGGAATTGCTCGGTAACGATTGTACAGCTACAATCGATACAATTCGGACAGTCTCGATAGTAATTTCAATTTAATTCACTCTTTTTCTTCACTTTCGAGAGTCACTATTGCTGTTTTTAGCGAATGCATGGTTTCTGTCCAATATACATGCAAAATAGTGAGCTCATGGCTGGGTCTCAGTATCCCTGTATCCCACTCCTAAAAACAGGGCAACTACCTAATTACCATATAATTATTTTTGTTCAACCTCAGATAGTTTACCTGGTAGCCTTATTATCGGTTAAATTAATTTTTGTGCTTGCCATAAGCAAGCCTTATCAAAGTGGAATAGAGTTTTTTTTGGGTTAACAACCAGTTAACAAAATCGGTTGAATTGCTTCCTGTATCTTCTCTTTACTTTTCTTCTTATCTTCTTTAACATGTTCTAGATTGCTTTCCCTAGTCTGAAGGTAAGACAGTTGACTTTGTACCCTGAAGTCTGGGGTTTGATTCGTGGCCAGATCTTGTTTTTTCAGTATGCCGAGAAAAATTCCGAGAAAAAACTTCCGAGAAAAATGAATTGTTGGTTTTTCGTTTGTTCGCTCAGATTTTGTCGGCTATTGCCACAACGGTTTTATGGTTGCGCTGTAGAAAAAATTCACGGTTGTTGCAAGTGCAAGTGTTGTTCATTCTAGTTTCAAGGGGGAATTGAAAAATTAAAAAGAAACTCAAAAAACCATTTTTTTTGTTCAAGTGGTTTTTTCAGCTCACTGATTTATCTTTTACTGTAAACAACATTACTTGTAGTTGCAAGTGCAGTTTTTGTCCAATTTTGTTTAAGGTAGGATCAAGGAGAGATCTGTGGCGATTGTCTTACGATATTCAGTAGTGTGACCATCAATTGCAATAAAGTTTTCACGCAACGTTTTTTTCAACAATTTATTCAAGTTTCTCGTTTGAGACACATAACTTTTTGATTTTGCATTTTTTGTATCTGAATTTTGTTTAGTATCGCTTCGCATATGTATTAATTTATTGTATGTGTGTGAGATTTTTGAGTTCTTACAGAAAATGTTGACTGCTTGTTTCTCAATTCTTACTTTTTTCATTTCTTGGCATTTTTTTTCTCAAAATGATAATTTAGAAGACTAGCAGCTGAAATTTTTTTTAGACTTTTGCTTTCTAGAGTTTATTTTGCAATGCTTGGATTAGAAAGAAAAATTTCTGCTACGCCTCAGTCTAAATCGAATAGAAATAACTTTATCTGCTAAATTAGTTAGAGAGCGTTTGATGCTAGTTGAACAGTGAAAGCTAAATTGTTAAGGTTATCCCTTTTCTTTCAATGAATCTGAAGATATTAAATAACCGAAAAGCGCTGTATTGTTCTGGCAACTGAAAATGGGGAGGAACTTCGTATTCGGGTGTGTTTTAGTTTTTTTCTTGTTTTTGTTTTCCACGCAAAATGAGTCACTTAAGTAAACATCGGAATTGTTTGCGTGACGACATCGAAATTTTGAAAATGTTTTCTCAGTGTCGAGAAAAACCCATTTGAATTTGTCGGTTTTTGGTGTAATTTTGAGCAAATAAGGTGAGCGTGAAGGCTTATTTTATTTTGCAAACAAAGTTAAATACCACAAATAATCATCCTAATGAATAGAGCGATTTCTCATAAGAAAACCTTTCAATCCTGATTAGAACGACATAAAATTTTTTTTTAAATATGTACCAGTGTCGAGGAAAACCGGTTTGAAATTTTTTGAGTTTAAGTCTAATTTCAAGCGAGTAAAGCAAACGAGCAGGCTTATTATAGAGGGATAAACCACGAAACTTCAGTTTAACTTCATTAATCGTTTTTTAAACTTTTTTGCGCCTTTTTCTTAAAAGAAAACTTTCAATTAAAGTTTTTTTGAATTTTTTACCGAGTTGCCGATTTTTCTGTGACTGTCCAGTTTTCACCTAGTTTTCAGTTTTTGGTCAGATCAAATCATCAGACCAGAATTTTTTAAAGAATATGGTAAGAACATTATGTGCTTCATGCAGAGCAAATGGCTATTCTTGTTCTTATTGAATTTTATTCATCTTTTATGACTACACTTAAAATTCTTGTAAAAGACTCTAATTTCCTTAAAAATCATCGTTTTTCACGCGGAAGTACATACGGACGGAAAATAAAGCTAGGCGATGGAACGATTTGTAGTATTCGCCCGGAATTTCATATCGTCGGAAAAAAAACTAAGGTATGAAACGACTGGCTAGCGTCTAAACACAGCTTTAAATACTTTTAACAGTCTCTACCCCAGCCAGTCCTGGTGGTCCTTTAACATTGGGTCGACAAAATCATTACTGTTTTTGGGCTACCGGCCAGAACACGCAGATTAACTTAGTGTTATGCAAAATAGTGAGCTCATGGCTGGGTCTCAGTATCCCCAGACCACGAGGTCACTCCTAAAAACAGGGCTACCCTTTTCCTCAACCCTTTTTCCATCAACCCTTTTCCTCAACTCCTAATTTCTCATTACCTGAAAACGAATTTTGATGTTATTTAATTCAATTCAGGACATATCTGGAAGCTAAAACATCTTAAAATACACATTCAGTTTTCTGCCCGAGACCCTTCCGTATTCTGGAATCCGGACGCGGAGCAGTCTTATCATCCTTCTGGAAGGGTTGTAAAATCCTCCTAATGCTCTTCTTGATTCTCCGGAATTGCTCGGTAAAAAGCCAATCCCCCCACCCTTCCTGGAACGTGAATTTTTGGTCTTATATAGGTTAAATAACTATTCACGGGAATCCGGAAGGCTTCCGCGTTCCGAAGTACCCTTCCGCCCCGGCGGTATGGTCCTTATAAAGGGCGTTTTTGTAGACCTCTGCTCGGCGCGTAGTGCTCGTTAACGGTTCTGCCGGTCATGATGCTAAAAAGAATAACACGCAGGAGCGCAATAAAAACATCTATGTAACATTCGCCCGGAAGTTCAAATCGACGTGAAATAAAGCTAGGTTCTAAAACGACTGGCTAGCGTCTAAACTCAGCTTCATATGCTTTTAACCGTCTCTACCAAAGCCAGTTTTATGTGTGGTTCATTAAATTGGGTCGACAAAGTCGTTACAATTTAAGGCTATCGGCCAGATCGCGCAAATTAAATTAGTTACATGCAAAATAGTGCGCTCATGACTTGATCTCAATATTCCAAGACCACTAGGTTACTCCTAAAAACAGGGCAACTACCTAATTATTATAAAACTATTGTCTTTGTCCAGAAGATAAATATCATCATATCCTTAGGTGGGTCAATCCTTTCCCTTAACTCCTAGCTTCTTATATTCTGAAAATCGAACTTGATGTTAATACAATTTAACTCAAGGCCTTTCCGGAAGCTAAAAGTTGTTAGAAACTCAGTTTCAGTCTATTCCCAAGACCCTTCCGGGTTTTTGAATCCGGTCTAAGAGCTGTCTTGTCACGTTCTGGGAATGGTAGCAAAATCTTCCCACTACCCCTCCGAATTCTAAGGAGCTGCTCCGTAACGATTGTAGCTGCACAATCGTTACAATTCGGAATGTTCTTCCGACAATATCTTCGACTCTTTTTTCTGTTGTCTCTTTCGTTAACAGTTCGTCTTTGTTATTTCAGCGACAATCATTTTTTGATTTTTGCGGTTTCAATGTTCGCGAAAGTTAAAACTGTTACGTGTCATGCACGCCAAAATCAAAATTAAAAAATTGTTTCGTAAATCAATTGTTTCGTAAAAAGTGTTTCGTAACACTGTTAATTCGTCAAAACCGCCAGTTTTCTCACTCGGCTGCTACCAATAAAATTTCGATGTTGCCATGCGTTTTGACCATTCTGGTCGAATGCCACAAAATAAAATTCGTTTTGGCGAACCATTGTTTGCGGCATTCTGGTCGAATGGCACAGCAGCGTAGTATATGTATCTGATAGACCTGTTGTCACACATCGGGTCATTTTTTTTGGGTTTCTTTCAACTTCGGTATGTTCTGTGCCGATGTTAGTTTTTACAATGTGATTGGCTTGATTCCAACCATCTGACTCTCTTTAATTCTATTCACATTATTCTTCACTCTTCAAAATTCCCAGGGTTTGGATTGGAAAATACGATGAAAAATAACCTGACTGTAACCACGGTTACCATGATACTTTTGAACTGAATAGTCCTTTCATGTATGTGTTATGAGAGGAAGGGGAACGTAAATTTTTTTTGATTCGTTTTGATTTTAAAAATTTCTCGGCAGGATAAGTTTTTGCTCAGGTACGTTTAGCTCTGTCGCCGACTGGTTAACTTCGTTCCTATACTGATTTTGCTTTTAGTGTTTAACAATGTTTTTTTTCACGATTTTCTTTAATAGATTTTGATAGATCTCATTCATTTTGATAGATCTAGTATCGCAAGTGTTGCATAGCTCAGCTTCGTCTGTTAAAAACTTTTTGAAGGTATTTTCTTGTGATAACTTTATTATTGTGATAAACTTAATAAATAGTTCTATCTCTACACTATTGTTGTGATAAACATATTAAGTAAACTTATCTATTTCAAATTCACAAACCGTGAGTTTGAAATTGACTAACTTCTGATAAATTGAGCTAGAGGACCAAATCTAAAAACATTATTAACAAGTCCCACGCCTCTAATTTTGTGGGTGAAGATTGTTGACTGTTAATGGTGTTTATAATTGGAGCCAGCTCCCTGAAAACCGCAACCGAATTAGCCCCAAACAGTTTGAAGAGAGTGTTATCACGCATCAGTTTTGCATCGAAAGGATTGAGTCTAAACCCCAACTCTATCCACAACGTTTTGAACCTTGACTTTCTCCTAGAAAAGGGAAAACTACGTAAAGCAAGTAGACATCATCCTTCTGTACGACGAGTTAAACAACACAATTACCAAACACAGACTGAACGATCAGAAAGCAGAAAAAAGTCCGGAATCTGATCAACACGCTCAGAAAACATACCTGACGAATTAATTTTTGCCAAAGAGAAAACGCAAAACAAATTTTTCCAGAATTAGAAACATTGAATACTCTAGTAAAAGCAGCCGGAAAGAAATTAATTTCAAGTCGCAAACAGAAAGAGTGGTGGTACCAATCAAACCTCAAGAAAACACATCCCTCAACGAACTTGGAAATAAAGTTTTTGGAAACGATTTTTCAGCGGCTCAAAAACCTTGAATCACTCGTGAAGAAATACTGTCCACTGTTCAGAAAATCAAGGAAGAGAAGCAAAAGAAAGACCAAGAGAAGCAGGCCTCAAAAGAAGAAAAACAAGAAAAAGTAAGGTTAGATTATCATTTTTTAGATTTTTTTCTGGTAGCTACTGGAACTTGGATGTTTCGGAGCGGCCTAGGTAAGGGCTAGGTAAGGGCCTAGGTAGGTGCTTAAAAGTATGGGCATATGGTATCTTGACACATGTACACACGAACTAAAAAGCCTAATTAAGGGTGCAACCGCTCCAGAAACGAATCCGGAGACAACTAATGACCTGGATAAGACGGTTGATTCCGTGCGTGAAGAGTCTAATGGAGGACTTCTACTACTTCATGAATGGAACAAAAGCCAAATCACAGCCAACAATGGGATCAAGCACAGTGAAAGATAATGCCTGGAAAAGAGAGCCTCAGGTCACCAATCACCTGAAAGACATAATTCTGGAAGCTGGACCAGAACAAAAACGAGAAGAAGAAGAAGACTTAAGAAAGAAAAAGAATCTTATACACAAAAAGCCCCTGAAAGCCAGTCAAGGGACTCAAAAGAACGTTATAATGAGGATATGTCATTGATCCATCAACTATGCTCTAGCATAGAAATTGAACCAACTAAAGTTAAAAACGTTACCCGACTAGGCAAAGCCCCTGATCAAGAGAACAGAGCGAGGCCCAGCCCACTGAGAATCACGCTAGACTCACCGAAAGACCCGGAACTCATGATGAAAAGTTCGATTAAAATTTGCCGAGGGGGAAAATCCGTTTTCTAGTGCAACGAGCAGAAATTTAACAGGAACCCGGGAACTTCATACACATTGTCAATGGGAACAAAATCATCAGAGTAAAGAAAAGAGAGATAGAAGTATTGCAAAAAATAACGCCGGAAACAAAGAACATTTTGAGCTCTGGCTCGGGAAGTTAAACACATTAACTTCTGATAAGTTCATTGAACTATAAGAACTACTACAACAATCAAATATGTTACCACACATCATTGCCCTAACTGAAGCGAAAACCAAGAACTCTGTAATCGTGTGGAACCCAATTTGGCACAAACTTGACTGCTACAATTTAAAACAAAAAACTTGAAACCGAACGAGGAGGGGAGAGGCATGTTGTTTTATATTCGAAAGGACATCGATTACAAGGAAATAAACAAGGACTCCGGATTTGAGAAATTACAAGTATACAATCTACTGCAAACAAAGGCAGAAGCTGTGATAGCTTCCACCTATCGGAGCCCATCATCAACTCCTGAAAACAACTACAACCTTAACAACGTCTTCAGAAGCATTGAACCCAACCGTTCTAGATACATTGTACTAGGAGACATTATTTACAGAGATATAGATTGGCAATAGATCAGCACGAATCATGACGAGAAAGCAAAAAACACCAATTCATTAAAGCGGCAAAAGATTCTTATCTCGATCAATACATTGATAGTCCAACGCGTGTGACCAAAAACAACGAACCATCACTACTGGATCTCATGCTAGCCGGAAAATCCTGGAATCAACTAGCTCTAGCAGAGAATACATCTCCCCGCTGGGTAAGGGTGATCTCACACTATTCCAAGCAAACATTGATCTGTGGACAACAAAGCGACGTAGAGAGAGACTGAGTTACAACAGAGGGAGCTATGTGGAACTCCGATCAGAGTTAAACACCAGCATAATGTATGAAGAATCGCAAACACTAGAGCAAAACTGCGAAAAACTTAAAAGCACTCTTGATTGTGCTGTTAGGAATTTCATCCCTACAAAAATCAAATTCGTATAAAGTAAAACAAAATGCCGATGAGACCCGAAGTGAGAGATGCAGATCATGAAAAACAAAAAATTTGGAGAGATGTCAGGAGAGATAAGACACAAAAAAATTATGAAAAATACTCGAGTGTTCGAAACAAAGTCACAAAACTCACACGGAATTGTGTTCGAATACATGATGAAGATATAACAAAGAGCATAACACAGCAACCTAAAAACTTTGGAACTATGTAAACAAAAAAAATAAATTCCACTGAGACGATACCTGCACTCAAAATCAGCAATAATAATTGGGCAAAGACCGACATGGAGAAAGCAACTGCACTGTCTGATTTCTTTTATTCAGTTTTAACAATAGAAACACCTAGCAGCTTGGATTTAATGGATCTCCAAGAGCAGCAAAGCTCAGATGATCTATATCTATCTGAAGAGGTAATACTAAATGAACTTGCAGCGTTAGACACCACGAAATCGATGCGAGCTGATAATGTTCACCCAAAGATTCTGAGTGAATGCCGATATGAAGTAGCTGAAATACTGTGTTCTTTAAAGAAAAATTCCTGGGATAAGGGAGAAATACCCCAAGATTGGAAATGCGCAAATATAACAGCGATTCACAAAAAAGACGCAAAAAGTTACCCAAACAATTACAGACCTAATAGCCTCAAATCAATCTGTTGCAAAATAATGGAAAAAGTGATAACAAGACACCTGTTTGACTTCTTGAGACAAAACAAAATCTTATCAGACAAACACTAATTTTTCTTACCAGGTCAATCGACGACTCTCCAGTTATTAAAAGAGCTCGACGACTGGACTGCAGAATTGGACAGGCGTTATGAGGTAGACATAGTGTACATTGACTTCCAAAAAACTTTTGATAGCGTTCCCCACAAAAGACTATTGAGCACAATATCAAAATATGGGATCAAAGGGAAAACTTTAAACTGGATCACAGCATTCTTAACGGATAGGACGCAACAGGTAGTGGTAAGTGAAAGACCAATACTTTTTTTGCTATTCAACTCGATGACGGATGGCATTACATCCCATGCTTCTATACGCAGATGACGCCAAAATATTCAGATCAATTACTGATGAGACTCAAGAAGAAAAACTACAACTTGACCTGAATGAAATTTCCAAATGGGCTGAAAGCAGTTTAATGAAGCTCAATCTGACAAAATGTCATACACTTACCCTAACGGGAAGAACGAAACAATCTGAACGGAACTATATCTCAAATGGCGGAAAACAACTAAGCAAAGTAGAATCAGAGAAGGAACTGGGAGTTATCGTTGACTCAAAATTACATTACCGTGAGCACATCGCTAAAAAGACGAAGGTGGCAAACAGTTTAGTCGCGATAATCTGGAAAAGCTTCGTGAACCTGACCTCTGAAATTCTAACGACGCTGTACAAAGCCTGAACACATCTGGAGTATGCAAATCAGGCATGGAATCCATACCTTAAAAAAGACAAAATTACTATTGAAAATGTTCAGCGACGCGCAACAAAATTTATTCCAGGTATACGCAAATACAGCTACTCGAAACGACTTCAGATTTTGAAACTACCAACACTCGAGTACAGACGCAAACTGCGAGAGTGATTGAAGTCTTCAAAATTTTGAACTGCTTCTATGATACAGCAGCGACTGAAAGAGTTTTTACAATCAACGAAAGAGACACAAGAAGAAACCTTTTCAAGATTTTGACCAAGAAGACCAGAACTACTGCTAGACAAATATTCTTTACAGTTGCAGCCATTAACAACTGGAACTCATTACCCAAAACAGTAAAATCAAGCGAGAGTGTACACGTTTTCAAATCAAGTTTAACCAAACTATGGGCGTCTGAAATATTTGACGCATCGTTTATGGAATGACGAAATGGACGTCCAAGAAGGAGCTGGTCGACAGAGGCCTGGGGAGCCTACAGATCAGCAGTTAACCTGTGAACCTGTGAACTGTGTTCTGTGAATTTGGTGCAGTGGTAAGACGCATGCTTGAGGCGACAACTCTAGAAAACTCGATTTCAGTCGGTGCATTTTTTTTGTGGAAATTAAAAAATTTTCGGTCATTTTAGATTGTAACTTTTCTAATAGAAACAAACGTTTGTACCTGCAAAATTTTTTGAGATGGAAGGTTTTGATTTCAATTCTTGATTTGTATTTTCATTACTTGTAATCATAGTCACTCATTTTGCATCATTAATGGTGCCAAGCTCAGCTTTATTTTTGTTTATGAAGACCATAGAATATCGACTTGTGAGCAGTGTGTGGGATGCGTACCAAAGCATCGGGATCGAGAGGGATTATCAGTCTCTAGAATCCTCGGACAACCACGGAAAAATTGAAGAAACAAAACGAATCTTTAACAAGAAGTTCCTCAATAGCCATAAGCTTCATTGTCTTTAATGTGGGCCAGTCGGTCATTTTTGGAAGTTTGATCTTGAGCAAACGTTTAGTCATGATTTTGGGGTGAAATTCAAAGGTTCAAAAATTCGAATTGTGCATGTCATGCTCAGGTTTCTCGCCAGAAGTGAAAACATCAGAAAAATAAGATCAGATGATTCGAACTACAATCGCGGAAAAGTAGTCCAAAATAGCAGCCGGAAATTGCTATTCGCAATTCCCAATACATAACTCGAATGAGAATAGAGCTGTCTTATTCTTGGCAGAAGACAGAAATTGATCGCGAGGGGAAAGGAAGTATACTAGACATGACCAGAGTGAACCTTCGGTGGAAAGGTGGACAGCTGAATGTGCCAGTCGGTCATATTTGGAAGTTTGACCTTGAGCAATGCAAAAGACATGATTTTGGGGTGAAATATGGAATTTTTCAAAAGTTCGAATTGAGCATGTCATGCTCAAGTTTCTCGCGACAACTGAAAATACAAGAAAATTATATCAGAAGAACCGAACTACAATCGCGGGAAAGTAGTAAAAAAAAGCAGCGGGAAATTGCTATTTGCAATTTCTAATATATATTTTGAACAAGAATAGAGCTGTCTCATTCTTGGCAGACGACGAAAAGTGATCGCGAGTGGAGAAGAGAGAAACTAGAGTAGACCAGAGTGAACCTTCGGCGGAAAGGTGGACAGCTGAAGCTGCCCAATGGTCCAGATCCAAAACTTGTTTCTTGAGTCAAAAATTGTTCAATTCAAACTTCTTGAGTTAAACTTAATTACCCAATCAATTCTAGAATTGCTTTATAATTTAGTTACTCAACTCCAGAGATCGTGTCGGTATATGAGTACATAATTTAATTTTTTTGAGTGTGTTTTGCATTGCTATGTTCAGTTAGGTAGAGTTTTTTCGTTGATCCATCTGAAATGGATCAAAGGTCCACTGTCTAAAAAAAAGTAACAATACATAAGGTTTCGACCCCGTTATTAAGAGCCTTCGCGTATTATAGGTATTTTGAGACCTGAGTATGGGGCCGTTCTTATTTGCTAGAGTGGGGGGTATTTTGGTATCTACCCCGACCGCTTGGGGTAGAAAAACACAAGAGTTAGTGTCCCGGACTCTTGAGCCAATGGATATAGGGCCTATTTTTCTTTAACCTCTTATGTGACTTATGTAGGTGACTGTTACAATGAGAGCGGATAAAACCCTTGAAAAAAGGCAAATTTCAGTATTTCTCTGACATCATAGGAAGTGCAAACAGTTTCTTATGGTCGCCGTAGCACCCTATTTTTATTTCGAAATTGCTTAGTTGCTGATGTTATGAACGGAAAAAAATTTCAAGATAAAATCTTGAAAAGGAGACGCCAAGATTGGGTTGACATCTAGAAATGACTCGCATGAAGTCTGTATTCGGAAAAAAGATAGCTGAGGCTATAAATGGACAAGTACGTCCTGAAAAATTAAACTGGTTTTCTGGTTGGACTAGCGTGGTACCCGAACCGTCAAAATGGTGTCAATTAAAACTATTAGTATAATTGAAATCCCCGAGCTAGAAAAAGCCATTTTTTTGCAAAGTCTTGAAGTTTGGTGAGCCAGTTATGCCATGTACATCTTGTATTGTCGGACCTGCTCACCATTATAAAAGATGAACTTCGTTACGATAAAGAACAACTGGATGTTTTTGTTGCTGAAATGTTTGGAGGTTCTGTGAAGTCTTTAAATAGTGAGCAAAGAAAGTTTTCTCAACATGTCATAACATCCGTCAAAAGGAAAGTCCAAAGTTACACATTTCTCGATGCGAGAGGAGGTATGGGTATAACGTACCCTTTAAATGCCTTTTTGGCAAGCGTACGAGCAATGAATCCAATTTCACCTCAATTGCCCTTGCAGTCGCTTCCAGGGGGATCGCTGCGACAGAGCTTACCAGTGGCCGTACTGCCTATTCTCGATTCCAGATCCCGTTAAATCTTCAAGATTGATCTGCTGAATGATCCGTATCAATCTCTTCTAGCAGATCTCTTAAGAAAAACTGAGGTCATTGTTTGGGACGAAGCGCTAATGATTCATCGATACGCTTTGGATCGAAGTCTTAGATATATTATGGTTAGTGATGTTCCGTTTGGGCCAATAATGTTGTCACGCGATTTTAGTAATGAAGTCTAAAATTTGTCAAGATTTCTGAAATCAGTCAAGTTTCTTAGAAAATGTGTCAAGTTTTTTCTTTGATCTGTGATAACCTCAAGTTCCTAAACAAATTCTTCCAGTCGTTAAAACTCGAGATCAGAGGCAATCTGGTGAAGTTTCCAACAAAAAGTCATTTTGGCGTCATTTTACTGTGTACAGTATCCGTGAAAATATGCGACTTTCGACTGCGTATGACCAAGAAGAAGCTAAAGATTATGACAACTGGTTACTATCAATTAGTAATGGCAAAGAAGGTGAAATCATAAAGCTTCCGGAGAACCGAACGGAATATATAAGGATGACTCCCTTAGCAAAGCCGTTGAATGGGGTTTTGACAATTTCAAGAATCGAAAACTTTGAAACCTTTATTAAGTGCATTATTTTTGTAGTAACACAACAGTTAGGCGTTTAGGCTGAGAATATAGGCGAAGAGAAATCTCGAGCTATTTTAGCTGTGCGAAGTTCAATGGTCAGCAGAATCAACTCATATTGTTGCAACTTATTCTCAGGTAGTAAGCCAAAGAAAACTAATTTTTCAACGTTTGCTTCAAGATGCACGGTTTTTCTTTATGTCCGGTTGTGTTTAGATTCGAGTTTTGAATGCTACAGTGCTCATTTGGTGTGTTCGCCTGACGTTGCATGTCAGTATCCCACGGAGTTCTTTAATTCATTAGCATCTGCCTGCATGCCAGACCATTTCATGCGTCTTAAGAGTGGTCTACCCATCTTGCTCATATGAAAAGTAAGTCCCAAGAATGGCCTGTGTAACGGTGTGAAGTTCACCAAAGTTGATATGATTGACAATAAGCTAATAGTTGCACGAAAGCAATCTTCGAACGATTGGAATGTATTCCACGGATAAACCTTACAGTTGAAGAATCTGAAAAGATTGCGTTCAAATGGAAAAGAAGTCTGAGGGAACCGAAGCAGACGACTGAGGCCAACCCATGTAAAGATAGCCCTACTCTGAATAAAAAAGGTGATGATAATGGAATTATGATTGAAATGGATGATAAAAATAAGACTAGTATTATAATTAAAAATATTAATATACTTAAGGCTCGAGAAGGGGAGCGGCAAGAGTCGGAGAAACAAGATCTGGATAAAGAAGTTGAGTCAGTGATGATAGTGGCGACGCCCCCGAGTAAAGGAATAATTTCAAGGAAAAGGAAACGGGAGACAGAAGAGGCAAGTCCTTCGGTGGATGTGGTTTCAGAGAAAAATCTAAAAGAGACGGCTCCCATGATTCTAGCGCGACGAAAAACAGCGGCCTACAAGAGCAGCTCAGCATCCAGGAAGTTGGCCGGGGTGCTGCGAGAAAGGGAAGCCCCGACGGCTCCGGGAACGGAGGAGGACATCAAACCCCTAAAGGCAAACGCGAAAAGGGTTCGACTAGTGGACAATTGTGGGAAGTGGACGTCGTCAAGGAATGGCTTTCGACTCAACACCAGGCCATGTGGAAGCAAGTGACGTGCAATCCTCTTGAGAGAAATGCGACGAGAGGCAACACTTGACCTTGGTGTATAGCTGTGGAGACCATGAACGAACTGGAGAGTTGCCTGAAGAAGCTTCATTGAGGGGTATCCCGCAAGCGGCGGCATTTGGCTACCCTAAAGAAGGCGGAAGTTAATAAGCTAGAGTTGGGAAATCAGCTGGGGCGGACTTGGGAGAACCTGCTGCTAGAAAACTTTGAATATGCGATGAGAGCACCCTCGTCGGCATTGCCATTGATGGCGAATCCTTTTGTCAGAACGGCAGGACAGTTGATGTTCACATGGAGTTTGGCGGGAGTGGCGTTAGAGGCGTTGACCTCGCACGACAAACTTAAGCTGGGAAACAAGGGTCTGCGGGTGTACCAAATGCTGGTGCAGCATATTTCCCGAGACAACTAGGGATTGAGCCTAGCGAGGAGAAAAGATGCCAATTGTTTCTTGAGGTGGATCATGCCAGTGATAACCGATACTACTGTTCAAGTGTGCCATCAAAAAACGATGGGAAGTAAAACACTGTCATCCTGAACGTGTACCAGAGTACTGGAATCGAAGAACGGGATGGCTCGAGGGAGTCTCTAGAGAGCCATGGGAAGCTTGATGAAATACGAAGGTTCTACAACAAGAAAATCGAGGAGAAGCATGACGTGCATCGTGATTTAGCCCGAGCAGAAGACTATTCGCAGCCCACCAAACGGGGAGAGTATCAATATGTGTCTGGAGTATTGGGAATAGCTTAAAACGTTTTCTTGGATTCGGAGGCCGGAAACGCCTATATGAATTTTGAGGTGGCGGAATTGTTAAAGTTCTGGACAGAGAAATTGGTTGAGATTGACCCGACGGAAAGGGAAAGTCCAAGCCTATGTCTGTTACTTGAGAAGATGCCAGAGGTAATCAGCGTGCAGCGCTCGAACAAGAGGGTGGAACTAAAGATGGGAAATGGAAACGACATGTTGATTACGAATCTGGGGACTGTTTGGAAGTTGCTGAGACCATCTAGGTGCCCACATGCCCACGCGAGTTCAATTGAAGAAGTCACGGAGCGAGTGAGACTGTCACCAGCGAAAGATGAGAACTTTGGGGAATCTGAATGTAGTGCATAAACTAATCCTACCTCGTCGAAATGAATCGGAGGAAACAACGAGCAAGCTGGAAAAGTTAGTGAAGAAGATGGAACCGGATAGTTGTCTGGATCTACTGTGTGGAGGTGGAGAGCATTATTGTGACGGACGGTCTTGCATCAGAATAAAATCTTTTCAAAAGGAGGACTTAGCCACGTGGTCTAGTGACATCACGGAGAAAGAAAAATATGAGGTGCAGATAGTGGCTGAGTGTTATGAGAGCACCACTGCGAACATAGCGAAGGCATTGGGATTCTTCTCGAGGATGTGCAGCTTGCAATCACTGGAGATGCTAGAGTCGGATCATCATTTGTTGACGGCGTTGAGCGTGGAGTCATGGCCTGGAGTGTTACAAATGATCCAGAAACACATCAGAGGATGAAAGATTGGTCTCGAGGCGGAGATGGGATTTCCCATGAGTGAAGCCTACAGTTTGCCAATGAATGCGAAGTCTCTAGTGGGATCGGTAATGGCCAACCTGTGTGGAAGCCACTACCCGTTACACATGGCGATGGTGGGGGCATCCACTCAGAGGGTATTAATTGACAAAGCCTTCTCGATACCCAAGTGTGTACGCCTGGCTCTATTGTCGCATCACTCACATAGACTGTTAAAGAAGTTCATGGGAGCTGTGCCGGGGGTTCAAAGAGAGAACTTGAGTAAGATCTGGGGGAGGAACTCTCGAGCATAAAAAGCGAAAACCCGAGTGATTTTGAGAGATGGAACACAATCAGGCGTTGCGGTGGATCGAGGAAAACGTGACAAAATATCGAGAGTCGACGACACCAACAGTGGAATCAATACATGCCGTTGATAACAGCAGGAGGCTTGAGTTGTCTGAAACTGCGTGCAAGGTATTCTCTATACCCATGGAGGTGAGGCACGTGTGGAGTCGCATAAGATTCTTTTCATGGTTTCGAGCGACGCTGACGTCGTTGCTGTATACGGTGACGAAGAATCACATTATGAAACATCAGAAAGAATATCGGCAGTTCCTGGCGGAGATCGGGCCCGAGGCCTTCAAGAGACCCTTGCTAACTCATCGTAATGCGAAAACCACGGGTTGGAAAAAGGTTGGTAGAGTGTCTCGAGATAACACCAAAGCGAGGGCATCGATATTGGAGGAGGACCTGGCGAAGAACGTGAGCCTGAGTTTGCACAATTTCTTTTGCTTGTATAGGGAATCTAAAGTGAAGGAACTGCCGAATCAGGCGAAAAGGTTACAATAGCGAAAGGAATGGATGCAAGCCTACGAACAGCTGAAGGTATGGAAGAGATCGTAATCAGTAGAGATGACAAAGAAGAACTGGCAAGGCATTTTACGATGAGTGTGCCAGGACCCAGTACCTCAAAAACAACAGGCACGAACTGAAGAGGGTGTTCAAGGATTGGTTCTTGAGTCGTGAGCGGAGGAAAGAAAAAGGGGCTTGAGTGTGAACTCAGATGAAATCTGAGGGCACGGAAAAAAATTTTAATAGTAAATTATTGTTATTGCTATACTATATCAACTATAAAAAACAAAATGCTGCATGACAATTTTCTGAATGACAAAATAAAAAAAAATTCAATGATAGCTTACAAAGCGGAATTCAGGGTGCAGGTGTATGCAAATTTTGAATGCTGTTTAGCGATAATGTGACAATTTTGCATGGCTGTGAGTTTTGGTGTGTAGATAAAATTAAATCTGCTGCAAACTTCTGTAAATGACCACTGGCACATTATCTTGAGACACACTCAACTTTCTGGGGACTCACTGACAGACGACGACACGCGAAGAGGACATCGATCTTGAGTCCGGGGAGTATGTGCCAGACGGTCATGTTTGGTAGTTTGACCTTGAGCAAACGTTTAGTCTTGATTTTGGAGTGAAATGCAATTTTTCAAAAATTCGAATTGAGCAAGTCATGCTCCGGTTTCTCCCGACAACTAAAAATACAAGAAAAAATTATCAGAAGAACCGAACTACAATCACGGGAAAGTAGTCAAAAAATACCAGGAGGAAATTGCCTTCCGCAATTTCTAACTTATAATTTGAACAAGAATAGAGCTGTCTAATTCTTGACAGAAGAAGAAAAGTGATCGCGAGTGGAGAAGAGAGAAATAAGAGTGGACCAGAGTGAGCTGTCGGTGGAAAGGTGGACAACTGAATGTGGCAGTCGTTCATATTTGGAAAATTGACTTTGAAAAAACGTTTATCCTTGTTTTTGGGGTGAAATTTAAAATTTCAAAAATTCGAATTGTGCGTGTCATATTCAGGTTTCTCGCGACAACTGAAAATACAAGAAAATAATATCAGAAGAACCGAACTACAATCGCGGGAAAGTAGTCAAAAAAAGCAGCGGGAAATTGCTATTTGCAATTTCTAATATATATTTTGAACAAAAATAGAGCTGTCTCATTCTTGGCAGAAGACGGAAACTGATCGCGAGTGGAGAAGAGAGAAACTAGAGTGGACCAGAGTGAACCTTCGGTGGAAAGGTGGACAGCTGAAGCTGCCCAATGGTCCAGATCCAAAACTTGTTTCTTGAGTCAAAAATTGTTCAATTCAAACTTCTTGAGTTAAACTTAATTACCCAATCAATTCTAGAATTGCTTTATAATTTAGTTACTCAACTCCAGAGGTCGTGTCGGTATGTGAGTACCCAATTTAAAATTCTTGAGTGTATTTTATATTTTTATGTTGAGTTAGGGAGAGTTTTTAGGTGGATCCATCTGAAGTGGATCAAAGGTCCACTGTCTAATAAAAAGTGACTGTACGTAAGGTTCCGACCCTGTTTATAACGGCGTTTGCGTGTTTTAGGTTTTTTGAGACCTAAGTATGGGGACGTTCTTATTTTCTAGAGTGGGGGAGGGGTGTTTTGGTAGTGGCCTTTAAGCTGTAACAAAGGTTTTAGTCTCATGCCGCAAGTGAACCCAATTGACTCCGAACGCTTGAGGTAGAAAAACACAAGAGATAGTGTCCCTGATTCTTGAGCCAATGGTTATAGGGCCTATTTTTCTTTAAACTCATATGTAATTTTAGTAGGCGACTGTTACATAGTGTTTTTATGTCGCTCCTGGGTGTTTTTACGACATCAAGATTGCGGGATCAAACCCACTTGACACAACTCAGGGCTGCATGACCATTCTAGAGTACCGGTGGCGCGGTTTAACGGTAATCACATTTTGGTTGTAACGCGTTAACTTTTTAAGAAAATTTGAGAAAATTTCCCCGGTAGCTTTTCCAACGAGGCCTAGCTAACCGAGTGGGGAGGGGTCACTAACGGGACAAAAAATGAGCAAAAGAGAAAAAACGAAACAAAAAAAAACAAACAAAAAATAGAAACAGGAACTAAAAACAACGAAAACATAAAAAGGACAGTGGCTTTGACTTCCAGATAGGGTGGATCAAACCTTTATTTTAATTAAATTAGTATACACTTACTGTTTTCTTATCAAACCGATCGTCTTGATCAAAATAGCAAAGTTGTACAGGTGCCCGAGTGTGGGGCGTTGTAAGGCTTTCAGATAGCTTGTGATATCAGCGGACCACTGGGGGACTTGACCGGAAGAGGTGCCCAGCGAAGTGGGAAAGTGGAGCACAACAAGTTTCCGCCACTGGGAGACTTAACTGGAAGAGGTGACAAGCCTAGGGGGAAAGTGTGACCAACCGGTAGGTGACCAGTCAGTAGTGTGATCAAAACAGAACAGGGCAAACGGAAGAAGGTTGACGGAGGTTCTGTTTGGTCAAACGGGTATCGTTAAAATCCACTTTGCATTTTAGGAAATAGGTGTAAAATTCGATAGGCGAATATCCACAGTTTTGAGGAAACTTTTTTACTTGAGCAGAGCTTGGAAACAGGTTCGTCTTAGCTTGGTTTTGTCTCGAGAGGTTTAGCACCCATCGCGCTTAGGGTAATTTTCGGCTTAAGTGGGGGGCTAGATAGGGGGGAAATTAGAAGGAGGGCTGTTTAAGATGGAGGTTGGCGGTTGCAAGTTGTAAAAAGGGGGGACACATTATGGTAACTATACAATCGATATCGTCAATTTGCTTACATTAGTAGACCAAGAGTCTGCAACGATCCATCTTTAGACTCAGAACAAGAGTTGCAACGCGAGGATATACAAATTTAAGATCGAATTAAGGTAGGAAACCTGGTCAGCTCGCGTGGGGGGATCGGAAATAGACAGTTTTTGGAACCCGAAAGGAGAATACCCCATAAGATTGTTAGTAAGGGGTGAGGAAAACGCGTGACAACCAAAAAGTCATTGAATTTTGGTCGACTTTGAATTTTGGGTATACTCGTTCTTCTGTTTCTTATCATTTTTCCAACTTAAATTTTTTTCGTTTTCGGATCTAATTTTATTGGCTTCTAACGAATTGGGGATCATGAGACACTTGCTAACATGTCATGTTTCGACTTGCATAGGATTAATAAAGGGAAGGTAATCTCAGGGGGTTAGTAGGAAAAACTTTTGATTAGTAGGATTGGGTTTTTGGGGGGACTTTTTAGTACTAGAGCTCAAAGGGTGGTACTGGGGACAGTGATCTAAGTGTCCCAACACTCAGGAACAAGAGATTCGGCTGTCTCAGCACTCGGGAACAAGAGATCCGGCTGTCCCAACACCAGGGAACAAGAGATCCGACTGTCCCAACACTTGTGAGAGGGGTCTTGGGACAGTGCGAGGTGTCCCAAAACTTTTGCAAGGGGTCTTGGGACAGGCTCTCATCAAACCCATACCTAGGATTGATGAGAGCCTCTCAAAACAAGGGGATGCAAAATTTTTCACAACCCTTGACTTAGGGTCGGCTTTTTGGCAGGTACCACTGAGGAAGCAGAACAGGGACAAGACAGGGTTTGCTTGCGAGCTGGGGCTGTTTCAATGGAAGAGGATGCCCTTCGGCCTTTGCAATGCCACGGCTACGTTTCAACGTTTGATGGCACATGCTTTGACAAGTGTAACGAAGAAATATGGCAACCTGGTGATGTGCTACGTGGATGACATGGTGATAGCGACACCTACTCTAAAGGACCACATCGAGCGACTAGACGAGGCGTTCGCTTGCATGAAAAAGGCAGGATTAAAATGCAAGCCATCGAAGTGCGAGATTCTCAAGGACTCAATTAAATACCTGGGGATGATGGTGGATAAACATGGCCTTAGGCCAGACCCAGACGCAGTAGAAGCGGTGCTGACTTGGAAATCACCGAACACAGAGCATCAACTAATGAGCTTCTTGGGTTTTGCGAACTATTACAGTAATTCATCAAGGGCTATGCGGACAAAATATACCCGATGCAACAACTCATGAGGCACAAAGGCAAGAAATTCACGTGGAATAACGCGGCAGAGGAGTCAATTCAAAGAATAAAGAAAGAGTTGTGTGAAATATCCGTGCTAGGTATGCCAACGGTAAAAGAAATGTACGTGCTGGATACGGATGCGTCGGTGGTAGCGATCTCTGGCATACTCCTTCAAGAGCAGGAATGGAACGGAAAGACAGTCTTGAGACCGATAGCGTACGGGAGCAAAGTCTTGAGTGATACAGAGAGGAAGTAAGGGGCACCCAAAGCAGAGACGTTTGCGGTAGTCAACTTTGTAGAGAAATACAGGGCGTACCTAGGTAGCGAACCATTCAAGTTACGGGTCGACAACAGAGCACTGAAGACGTACTCAATGGATCAGAGCTACATTGGGAGATGGATAGTTTGCTTGTACGGCTATAATATGATCATTTAACAGAGGACAAGGGACAAACATCAAAATCCCGATAGCTTGAGTAAGAAGACGGAATTCTAAGAGAGACAAGAGCAACGAGAGGCGGACAGGCCAGAAATCAAAGAATGGCTTCTCTTTTATAGACAAAGAGACGTGAGACAGCCTTTAACTCTCGAGGTGGCTCGACAAGTCAGGAAAACTAACAGAAGACCATCCCGAGCTACCAGCGGATCATCAAGAGAAGACAATTATGACGAGAAATCCAGGGATGCTAATGGAAGTAATGCTCAAATCGAAAATAGTGAGGGAAACAATAAAGGCAAAAGGCTACGATCTCAATAAAGTAGAGACAGGAAGGGTCAAGATAGATGAGGACTTGAGGAGATTACTCGAGAAACTAGCCGACGATAAACCGATAGCGCGGAACAATTGTCGAAACAAACCGGAATTCACCATATTGAAAAGAGGGGAAGCGGCTCAAGGCGAGGACTCAATAACAAGGCAACCTGACGGCAAAGAGGTTGTGCGGACATTCATTGGTCGAGAAGATCCCAGAGGACATATTAAGACAGACTACGGTTCGAAAGAAGAAAGTGACTTTCAAGAAGGAAGCCGAATACCAGGGACCAGATCAAGAGTCCGGGGAGTGGCCGACATCAGAAGAAGATGATGAAGAAGAGAAATTGTCCGGGGAGTCCGACGAGTGGGATGAAGACTCCGAGAAGGGTGGCGATGACCAGGATAGTCTTTGCTTGAAATTGGCAGAAGACAAAATAAGGCACCGCGACAGGGAACTACAAACTAACCCTTCCTCAGGAACATACAATCTAGATCAACAGGAGGTGTACGGAGGATAAGAGCTTGAGAAAGTTGCATTTTCAAGGAAACCGTTCAGGGAGCTATCGTGAAATTCAAATGTCAGAACAAACCTGGTGCCAGATGATGACAAGGAGGTCTTGAGAAGGATAGTCTGCGTCAAGCTAAAAGACGACATCTACAGTCCTGGAGAACTGAATGGTCAGTTGATGGCATTGAAGGAACACGTCAAAGCGAGACATAAACTGTCGGATCTGATACGAGCCCAGAACAATGACAAGATGACAGGCAACGTCTCCAAATGGATCCGGACAAAATTCAAGGAGAAAGGGGACCTGGAGAAAGATAGTTACAAGATCTTGAGCCATTTCCACGAAGAGAGAAGTGATTTACTCTATCACACAGCTGATGATGTGGTAGCCTGTAGAAGAAAAAATGAAGAGAAGATATTGCACAAGCATAATCTCATCATACTACCACAGCTATACCAGACGGAAGTGTTGTTCAGATCGCACGACCAGATGGGACATCAGGGGATAGACAAGGTACAACAAAAATACTACACAGGTTTGGTTGGCCAGGGTTGAGAAAGGCTAGCGAAAGGTGGGTGAACGCATGTCTATCGTGTTTACAAGTGAAAGACCCGAGAAAAATGAAGTTCCCACACAAGTCCGTAGAGAGCTCGCAATTTAACGAAGTCGTGCAGATAGACCATCAGAAGATCTGCATGACCGACTCGGGATACAATCAAATACTGGTTATAATAGATCACTTTACGAAGTTGGCGGAAGCAGAGCCATGTCAGACAGCCTCAGCGGAAGAGACTTATGACCATTTGATAACGCATTGGATATCACGATTTGGTTGTCCGATGACATTCCAATCGGGTAATGGGAAAGCTTTCGTGGGGGACCTGACAAAAGAATTGATGAGGAGATCGCACATTGCTCAAGCACATTCAACAACTTACCATCCTCAGAGCAACGGCTTAGTGGAGAGGCAGAACAGAACGCTGGTGAACATGCTCAGGTTGTATTGTTCAAGATATATGACAGAACGGGATAAATATCTGCCGCAAGTGGTAGGGGCGTACAACAGCACGCAACACTCAACAACAGTAATCAGTCCTTTTAAGATGTTAACTGGCAGGGAGAGAGCGATGCCCCTGACGTTTTTCTATCCAGAGTACGAAGGGAGAAAGACGTCGCCTCTGGCTTGTGTGAAGGAAGTTGTCGAGAGACAACATGAATTGAACGAGCTCTGCAGAAGAAACACGGCGCAAGCACAAATGAGGCGGCGGAAAAAGTACGATGAAAAAATACTTAAGGCGAAACTGTATGCAGTGAGACAATATGTCTTGGTGTTCCAGAACATCATACCTCCAAAGGGCACGAAAAAGTTAATAAAGAAATGGAGAGGACCTTTATAATAACGGAAGTACACCAGCAGGGTCGGTTCTATCGCTTGAGTACAGGGCGTGCAGCGCATTATGAAATTCTGAAATCTCATGTCCCATCTCCGGAAGACTGGTGTACCACTGAACATGGAAGGACTCGAGTATCGTCTGGTAGAGCCACAATGTGAAGTCAATGAAAAAGGCACCAGAGCGAAGAACGATGGCAACGAGGACGTGAGCATGGATGATAACGAGAAGATAGAGGTGGATTCGGACGAAGGATCTTTTGCGGAGGAAGATTGGAATGATCCAGAGCAGAACATGGTGCCAAGGTGGACGGAACTAGACTTGCCGAGGACACCAAGGACAAGAAATGACAATCGCAAGCGGACAGGCAAGAGATACAACAGGTATGGTGATGACTTCTTGGTTGATAAGATACAACCCGAGGAGATAGGCGAGGAGTTAGTGAATGTGGGCGAGCTGGTAGCCGATGAAAAGTGGCAAATCATCAACGATGGCGCGCACTCCTTGCAGGAGGATCACTCAGTACCAGAACGAGAAATAGACCTGGAGCAGAGCGAGATAGAAAGGAGGGAAAACACAAACCTGAGGATACTGGAATGGATGTATAACCTCAAGAATAAAGGAGAAGAAGCGCTAAGTATCCAGCAGGTCAATAAGTCAGCAGAAAAACATGTGAAGACAAAAGATCCGCTTTTCGGTTGGACAGCCACCGACCGGCCACTGGACATACCACCGGATAATTTAGACCCAGCATCATCGACGGGGACGTCGATAAATATTTTTGTCTGGGGAGTGGGGGTCTAGACTTATCCACTTCGAAAATTTCATGATAACGAATCTCAGAGAAGTGAGAGAGACCAACGTTTGGAATTGGATCAGGAGAAGGCTGAGCCCACCATAGGGAGAAACTTCAAGACAAAATTTGAAATATCCAATGAATATTCAAAGAACATCCTGATCACGGACAGCGACTTCATCTTGTCAGATAGGACAAGCGCGATCTGCAAAATGGCAGACATGAGCTTGAAAACGAGACTAGAGGCCGAATTCAAGAGAGAATATCAAAATGTGGAGTTTTTATCAAGAGGGGTTGGGAGGAATGCCTGCGCTTCCTCCCTCAGTTTCACAAGTTCCTGTGCTTTTTGGTAACAAGGGTCAATGAAAGGAACACGATAGACCCCGGACACGTGATGTTGGCACTAACGAGGCTGAGGGACTTCATGGTCGAAAGAGGAATACTGGAGGTCTCGATGCCGGTCTACGACCCAAACAGGGGCAAGTTGAACCCTATGGAAATGTATGCCATCCTACACGTGGTCTTTGCAGAGACGGAGATAATGGTGCACCTGCACAAGAAGTACTACTTGAGAATCAGCTGAGCTTGAATGGACATGGAGATCTTGGGTTGGCAGGCACAGGGTTCTCGAGCTAGGTAAAAGGGGGCACGAGTCAGGTAGATGAACTTTAATGTGATTGGCATGACAATTGAAATCCGGAGAATTAATGGTGCTGAAACATAAAACGAATCTGCATGTTTTTAACATCTAAATTGAATCATTTTAATTGAGTTGTTGAGGTAATTTCTTAAAGGTATTAATGGGGGTTTAGGCTAGGAATGAGCAAAGGCATCTTAGTCTTAAAACAAATTTTTTTTTTCAGATTGGATTGTAAAATTGAATTGACAATCAAGCAACACTCATTCGAACAAAAGGGGAGATCTTGAGCAAGTTCTCCACTAGAAATACCAGAGGGAAACATTTCTCAAGTATCAATTCTTGAGTCTAACTGGCGTAATTCTTGAGTCTAACTGGTAAGATAATTCTTGAGTCTAACTGGTAGGGTACTTCTTGAGTTGGTTGATACGCGAGATCGCTTGAAGGTACATTAAAGATGGCGGATCGCTTCTGGAAGTCTATGCCAGCAGCGCTCAGAAAACCTAACCTCAACGAGCTGAACGAGGGACCTTGACTATACACCAGTGGATGAGAGACTGACGGCACAAGGCCAATGCAGGGAGTCAGCGACGGAAGTCGTGTTGATGGTGGGATACACCTCAGACGGAGTATCAAAACAGAAGCAGACCAGATGGCTATCCTGGAATGTGGATAGAGGCCTGAGAGGGCATGACCTTGCGAGAAACCCTCATTTGAGTAGCGACACGGAATATGGTGCGGGAGAATTTCCACTTCCGACCAGGCCTCCAGTGGGAACAGCGACTCAGTCCACGAGCAAGCCACCGTCGAAGTTCCACTCGCTACAAACAGAGGAGTCGTATCCGGATCACGGCAGTATGAAGAGAGAGTTGGAAAGGGCCCAAAGGGAACGGGTCAAAGCCATTCTGGGTAGGGATCAGGCGACTCTTGAGAGGGATCAAGCCAAGCTTGATCGCGAGCAGGCGATACTTGAGCGAGACAAGGCCATTCTTGATCGGGATCTGCTGATGGCAGAACGACTGCAAGAGCAGAGGCTACAAGAAAGCGTAGCCAATTGAGACCAGATAAAAACAGAGCTGGAGCGTCTACAGAGGAGGCAGCAAGCGGTCGCGAGTGGGAAAGAAAATAAGAAGACGACGACTGAACCAGCTGTCACTGGATCAAGACCGGAGTCGCGGATGGAGATGGATGAGGTTCCCCGGTCGAGTGTTCGATTTAACCTGGACAGAGTAGCTCAAGAACATATGAATGAGGGTCTGAAGGCATGGACAATACCCGAGCCGGTGCCCTCCGTGCGTGGTCTAGAGACAAAGCCGATCCGCCCTAAGATGGAAATTGCGCTGCCGGGATACACTCCCAGCTCAACGGGTGATAACCAGACCTGGACGGGTTCATCACGTCTCAAGGAGCTACAAGAGAGATTGCAGTCGAAAGATCGCGACAATTCAGCGCGAGAGGAGGAACTCCCACCTGGAGAGATCATCCTGTCAGGAATTTAATAATAGCGAGCTACAAGAAAAACATACGGTGCATATCACAGGCACAACCGAATGGACTGGACAGCAGCACAACGAGAAAGGAGGGATGCCTTCAATGATGTGTCTTGGGCTGAATACTACACACAGTCAAGGATACCTGAGGATGCGATCCACTTGATAATAGGGGACAGTCTGATACGAGTGTTGACGCGGATCCAGTCACATTTGCATGTGGAGGTCTTGAGTTTTTCTGGAGCTGCAACGCCGCAGATGTTGGCGTCATTGGAGATGTTGGATATGGTGAAGATGTACACGGTCACTCTGATGACGGGAACCAATGACGTGTCCACAGATGAACCAAGAAATGTAATGAGGCTGCAAGAAAAATAGAGTTGTATTCTTGAGGAACTGAGGATTTATCTAGATCCAGTGGTACTCACCATTTGCACCGTCCCATATAACTTGAAGGCCGACCAGCATGCGAGGGAAATGAATGAAAAGGTGCGCAACCTCAACGAAATAATCAGACAGATCCAGCAGAGGAGCATGCTTCCCGTGAGATTGCTGGACGTGGCCAACATGATGGAACATTCCCTTCCGGATGGCGCGTCTTCGGATGGCATCCACTTCGGTAGGCCCAGGGGCTTGGAGTGGCTGAATGGTGCCTTTCAAAGGCACATAAACATGCTGGAGTCGGACATGCTGGAAACAGCCCAGTTTACCTTCGGCCCAACCCCAATACCTCCCTGCTTATCTGGTCGTCTGGGAGGAAGAGTCGACTCGAGTGACAGTTCAAGGTGCAACAGGACCAGAAAACTGGGAGCCACGCCGATGGAAGGAGATGAGGCGGGATCATTCACGCCCCAGAGCTCGATAGTATCCTCGGTGGTGGTAGTGGACAACATGAAGGTGGAGAGACCAGGAGAGACGAGCAAGGCACGGTATCTAGAGAGGGTGAAGTATCTAGACCTGGAAAATTTGGCATGTAGGCAAGAGTTGGCGGAGATCCTGGGGATCAAGAATGTGTCAAACGAGGACTTGAGCAGCCACCACTGCGTGGACTGGTTAAAGGCTCACGAGGCACATTTTTCGAGAGCTGGGACGTTGGAGACAGCAGACTTAACTGGGATTCCGCAGAACTCGATAATGGGCCCAGTCAACTACAGGCCCCTCAAGCAACTGCGGAGTCCAGAACTCATAGCGAAACCTCCCAAAGACCGAAAAAATATAGCCAGAATCAGGGTAGCGATTCCCGCACAGCTGAGAATGGTGGAAAAGCTTTTTGAGCCGGAAATAATGAGACTCCCAGATGCCGCGTACGGAGGTCCAAAGCTGGCCAAAGACCCAAGGTATGGAAAACCCTATGGAAGCTCGCAGCTAGCCAAAACGTTGGCAGTATACGATCGATCGGATCCAGGAGCAGCGAGGGTGATCATCGTGGCGGGATCGGACTTCGAGGGGACGTCTCAAAGTTGTTCTGATGGGGACATTGGTGTATCTGCTGCCTGGAGCAGAACTGGATCAAATGTTGACCCTGGTGTGGGCAATTAAACCGGAGACGCCTTGCGAGCCTGAGCTGTTGCTATTTGCGGCAAGGAACGACCACCTGCATGCGGCAGGGCTTCTAGAGCATCTAAGATGTGGGGAACCAACACGCAAGAAGATCTGGGAAGCAATCCAGACACTGTTTGCCGCAATGAACGAGGTACAAGACTTGGTAGCTTCTCGATTTGGGACGAAGACGAGAGTGGTTTTTACGACATCGCCGGGCTATGCGAGCATGCTACCGGCCTTGCAGTTTGTGTATGCGATGTTGATCTTGATAGCGGAAGGTAACGCGTGGCGGATGATTATGGCCGCTCCTAACCGCGAACTGGAGCCAGTCGACTTGAGAATTCTTAAATCGGAGCTGGCAGCCGCATGGGGAGATGTGTCCCATGATCTGAGGGGATTCTACGAAATGGCGGACGTTTTGATTGTGCTGGATGAGATCATCTGCCTTGAGGTGTCGAATCTCGCCCGGCAACTGAAGTTTAATCCGGAGATAAGGGACGATCACCCTGCAAAAAAACCATGTAAGCACCCTGTGGTTCCGTAGCATGGATCTGACAATCACGAGCTCCACCAGTAAAGCGGGACCAAGAAATGAGAGGGAAAATGTAGTCGCGGCTGAGAAGCAACTAGAATTGATGGGTTGCGGGAATGAAGACCAGCAAAAACCAAAAAATCTTGAGATTTTTGAGCCCATGCTGGTTAAAGGAGTATATGGGCAGAGTTTTTTACGCTAAAGATACCATCTTCGATGCATTCGTGCGGGAACTACTAAAATTGCACATCAACCTCTTACTGGCCCTGCATTTGGTCTACCCCAGATTCCTGTTCAATAAATTTTCCGGCGTATATGTTCAGCAGGGGTGTGGAAACGCTCCGAATCGATGGGTACTTGATATTGGTACTCTTGACCCATGGAGAGCTAGGGAAGTACAGGGAAACTCTGTCGGTAAGAAAGGCTCACCCGAGTGTGGAGACCTATTCATACAAGTGTGCTGCCGGACTGAAGACGTTGCTGGTAGAATACCTCCTAATGCAGAATCGCTATTTGACGGGCGAGGAAAGGAAACCCAAGACGAGAGAAGAATTGTGGGAGGCGAACGGAGGCATAGCCTCTTGACTGACTTGTGCCTGGCCATGCGGTCTAACCCGTTGGGGATGATCAGGGGTCTAGGGGAAGTTGTGACCTGCATCTATGGACCGGCACTGACGTACGTTTTCCCGAATCCGCTCGTGGTAGCGTATCGGCACTCGGTGGTACAAGTGAGCTTAATAAGCGTTCTATATGAGACGACGTTGAACTGGTGCAGGCAAGAAGACTTGAGAGCGCGAATGAGTGAAACGATGCTTTTTCGGGAAGTGAAAGACCCTGAGCTGATGGTGTTCAACTTCCGGGGACAACTGCTGTGCAGAATGGGAGGCAAGCGTGAAGGTCCTATCGAGGTCTATCCCAAGTTCTCGAACTTAAATGCCGTGGCAGGAGACAGGAAAGAAGTCTTGAGAATCACGGCATGGAAAGGGAGCTTTGAATTCGTGAAGAAGGATCTGGAAACTATACTTGAGCGGGATCTTCTGCCAGTTGCCGTCCCTGAGTTCCCGGCGGTCAGAAGAATGACCCTGGGGATGAACAGCCACATGGTAGTCCCTTCCCTGCACGCGAGAGCCTCTGTAGAAAAGCAACAAAAAGAATTCACGGAGGGTTGGGATCACTTATTCGTTGGATGTACAGCTGCAGTTTACTTCCACACGTGTGACATCAAGATAAACTCGTGGAACACACAAGCGAAGAAAATGAGAGGCTCGATGCCCCCTAAGTTCGAGGTCCGGGATATCTCAAGGACGCTTGGGGAGGCTGGGCTCGAGAATAAGCTGCCAATTTATGATGATGGGAGAATGATCGTGCAGGAAGGCCATATAACTCTGAAAGATGACATTAAGTTTGCTACGAGGAAGTATCAAGCGCCTCATGGATTGGAGGAGTTAGAGCTAAGGCAAGAGGGAAAAACGGTTGATGCAGCAAGTCCCTTGTATGTAGCCCTCACTGAAAATAAGAAGCTAGATCCATCAACACCCTCACCCTTGTCGGTGGGCACCCTTGGAGATAAAATAAGCCATCCTGTGGAGAACAGATTCAGGAATGCACCAGAGAAAGAACACGCTGGGTCAGGGGAAGACGAAAGCATGGATGAAACCCTCAGTGAAGCGGGAGAAGAGATGGAGGTGGGAAATACACCTGACCAGGATCAAGCGGAAAGGGATTTCACCATGCATGAGCTATTGCAAGACTTAAGTGGGGACGACGGGGCGAACACAGCAACCCCAACCCTGGGATTTCCCCGCAAAGATATGGAAGTGCCCCTGGCGAGTGAGGCCTCTAACATGGGGATGATACCCTTGAGTGCCGAAAAAAGCAATAAGAACGCTTTCGATGGCAATAAATGAATGTTCATGAACACACTAGATGAGAAGGCGTGGCAAGATTTCCTGAGCGAATTCAACCAGAGAGTGATGAGCGAAACTACGTTTGAGGACTTTAAGGAAGAGTTGTGGAACACGGTGGTGAAGTTGGGGGAACCTGTCTTGATGTTTACCGGAATAGATGATGGCAGCTTCTCGATTTTGGACGAAGACGAGATTGTTTTTAACGACATCGCCGAGCTATGCAAGCATGCCACCGGCCTTGCAGTTTGTGTATGCGATGTTGATCTTGATAGCGGAAGGTAACGCGTGCCGGATGGTTATGGCCGCTCCTAACCGCGAACTGGAGCCAGTCGACTTGAGACTTCTCTAATCGGAGCTGGCAGCGGTATGGGCAGATGTGTCCCATGCTCTGAGGGGATTCTACGAAATGGCGGACGTTTTGATTGTGCTGGATGAGATCATCTGCCTTGAGGTGTCGAATCTCGCCCGGCAACTGAAGTTTAATCCGGAGATAAGGGACGATCACCCTGCAAAAAGCCATCTAAGAACCCTGTGGTTCCGGAGCATGGATCTGACAATCACGAGCTCCACCAGTAAAGCGAGGGGACCAAGCAACGGGAGGGAAAATGTAGTCGCAGCTGAGAAGCAACTAGAAATTATGGGTTACCGCTTGAAGCAAGAGAGAGGTAGATGGCCGTTTCTAACCCCAAGACTTGAGAACGCTACAGACAAGACGAGAGGAAGTGCTCCACCTCTCATCAAACAGATATGGGAGTTTCTTGAGAGACAACTAGAAGTGACAGAAAACAGGGAAATGACGTTGGGGAGATTTGTCACGGCGGCCAATGAAGTCACCATCGGAGGGTTCTGGACGGAGCACGCGAAAGGCGAATTGAAGACCAGCAAAAACCAAAAAGTCTTGAGATTCTTGGGCCCATGCTGGTTAAAAGAGTACATGGGCAGAGTGTTCTACGCGAAAGATACCATCTTCGATGCATTCGTGCGGGAACTACTAAATATGCACATCAACCTCTCACTGGCCCTGTGTTTGGTCTACCCCAGATACCTGTCCAATATATGTCCGGCGTATATGTTCCGCAGGGGTGTGGAAACGCTCCGAATTGATGGGTACTTGACATTGGTACTCTTGACCCATGGAGAGCTAACGGCGTTTCATCGATTGATGAATTACAGGTAACCCCTGTCGGTAAGAAAGGCTCACCCGAGTGTGGAGACCTATTCATACAAGTGTGCTGCCGGACTGAAGACGTTGCTGGTAGAATACTCCTAATGCAGAATCGCTATTTGACAGGCGAGGAAAGGAAATCCAAGACGAGAGAAGAATTGAGGGAGGCGAACGGAGGCATAGCCTCTTGACTGACCATGAGGTCTAACCTATTGGGGATGATCAGTGGTCTAGGGGAAGTTGTGACCTGCATCTATGGACCGGCACTGATGCACGCTTTCCCGAATCCGCTCGTAGTGGCGTATCGGCACTCGGTGGTGCACGTGAGCTTAATAAACGTTCTAGATGAGACGACACTGAACTGGTGCAGGCAAGAAGACTTGAGAGCGCGAATGAGTGAAACGGTGCTTTTTGGGGAAGTGAAAGACCCTGAGCTGATGGTGTTCAACTTCTGGGGACAACTGCAGTGCAGAATGGGAGGCAAGCGTGAAGGTCCTATCGAGGTCTATCCCAAGTTCTGGAACTTAAATCCCGTGGCAGGAGACAAGAGAGAAATCTTGAGAATCCCGGCATGGAAAGGGAGCTTTGAATTTGTGAAGAAGGAGCTGGAAACTATACTTGAGCGGGATCTTCTGCCATTTGCCGTCCCTGAGTTCCCGATGGTCAGAAGAATGACCCTGGGGATAAACAGCCACATGGTAGTCCCTTCCCTGCACGCGAGAGCCTCTGTAGAAAAGCAACAAAAAGAATTCACGGAGGGTTGGGATCACTTATTCGTTGGATGTACAGCTGCAGTTTACTTCCACACATGTGAAATCAAGATAAACTCGTGGAACACACATGCGAAGAAAATGAGAGGCTCGATGCCCCCTAAGTTCGAGGTCCAAAATATCTTAAGGACGCTTGGGGAGGCTGGGCTCGAGAATAAGCTGCCAATTTATGATGATGGGAGAATGATCGTGCAGGAAGGCCCTATATCTCTGAAAGATGACATGAATTTTGCAACGAGGAAGTATCAAGCGCCTCATGGATTGGAGGAGTTACAGCTAAGGCAAGATGGAAAAACGCTTGATGCAGCAGGTCCCTTGTATGTAGCCCTCACTGAAAATAAGAAGCTGGATCCATCAACACCCTCACCCTTGTCGGTGGGCACCCTTGGAGATAAAATAAGCCATCCTGTGGAGAACAGATTCAGGGATGCACCAGAGAAAGAACACGCTGGGTCAGGGGAAGACGAAAGCATGGATGAAACCCTCAGTGAAGCGGGAGAAGAGATGGAGGTGGGAAATACACCTGACCAGGATCAAGCGGAAAGGGATTTCACCATGCATGAGATATTGCAAGACTTAAGTGGGGTCGACTGGACGAACACAGCCACCCCAACCCTGGGATTTCCCCGCAAATATCTGGAACTGCCCCTGGCGAGTGAGGCCTCTAACATGGGGATGATACCCTTGAGTGCCGAAGAAAGCAAGAAGAACGCTTTCAAGGGCAATAGATGGATGTTCATGAACACACTAGATGAGATGGCGTGGCAAGATTTCCTTAGAGAATTCAACCAGAGAGTGAAGAGCGAAACTACGTTTGAGGACTTTAAGGAAGAGTTGTGGAACACGGTGGTGAAGTTGGGCGAACCTGTCTTGATGGGTACCGGAATAGATGAAAAAGCGAGAAAGGAGCTACTTGGGAGGATGATCAAACTGAGGGAACCGGAACAAAAGACCAAAGCTGACGCATGTAAAGACAGCTCTAATCTGAACAAAAAAACTGATGATAAAACAATTAATATTGAAGGGAGTGATAAGAATAAGACTGGTAATATAATTAAAGATATTAATATTCTTAAGGCTCGAGAAGGGGGAGGCAAGAGTTCGAAAGGCCGGACCTGAATAAAGAAGTCGAATCGGTGATGATAGTGGCGACGCCCCCGAGTAAGGGAATAAGGTCTCGGAAAAGGAGAAGAGAGACAGAAAAATTAAGTAGTCCCTCGGCGGACGCTGTCTCAGAAAAGAATCTGAAGGAGATGGATCCCATGATTCTAGTGCGATGGAAGACAGCGGCCTACAAGAGCAGCTCAGCACCCAGGAAGTTGGCCGAAGTGATGGAAGGAATGGAAGCCTCGGCGACTTTGATAACGGAAGAGAAATTCAGACCCCAGAAGGCAAACACCAAAAGAGGTTCGACGAGTGGACAAACGTGGGACGTGAATGTCGACAAAAAAAGGCTCTCTACCCAAGACCAGGCCAATGAGAAACAAGTGACGGGCGATCCTTTTGAGAAAAATGCGACTAGGAACACCGCTTGTCCCTGGTGGGTGGTTATAGAGACCATGAAAGAACTGGAGGATTATCTGAAGAAACTTGATCGCGGAGTATCCCGCAAGCGTCGTCATTGGGCCACCTAACAGAAAGCCGAGGCTAATAAGTTCGAGTTGGGGATCCAGCTGAGGCGAACTTGGCAAAACCAGCTGCTGGAATATTTCGAGGAGGCGATGAGAACACCCTCGTCGGCGTTGCCGTTGATGGCAAATCCTTTATTCAGAACGGCAGGACACTTGATGTTCGCATGGAGCTTGGTGGGAGTAGCGCTAGAGGTGTTAACATCGCACGATAAGTTGAAGCTTAGCAATAAGAGTCTACAGGTTTATCAATTGCTGGTGCAGCATATTGCAGAGACAATTTGTGTTTGAGTCAAGCGAGGAGAAAGGATGCCACTTGTTTCTTAAGATGGATCATGTCTGTGATAACCGACATTACTGTCCAAATGTGTCATCAAAAGGCGATGGGAAGTAAAACTATGGAAAGAAGAATCTCCACGGTCACCCTGAATGTGTACCAGAGTACTGAAATCGAAAAAGAGGATGATTCCAGACGGTCTCTAAAGAGTCACGGGAAACTTGATGAAATATGGAGGTTCTACAAGAAGAAGTTCGAGGATGTACATTGTAATTTAGCCCAGGAAGACTACTCTACGCCCACAAAGCGTGGAGAATATCAATATGTGTCTGGAGTAATGGGAATAGCTTACAACCCTTTCTTGGATTCGGAGGCCGGGAACGTCTACATGAATTTTGAAGTGTCGGAGTTGTTAAAGTTTTGGACAGAGAAGATTATTGAAATTGACCCGATAGAATGGGAAAGGCCGAGCCTAGGCCTAACACTTGAGAAGATGACAGAAATGATCAGCTTGCCGCGCTCGAACAAGAGGGTGGAATTGAAGATGGCAAATGGAATTGACATGCTGATTACGAATTTGGGGACGGTTTGGAAGTTGCTGAGGCCTTCCTGGTGCCCACATCCCCACGCAAGTTTAATTGAAGACATCGCCCAGCAAGTGAGACTGTCATCAACGAAGAATGAGGGCTTGGGGAATCTGAATGTGGTACACAAATTGTTCCTACCCCAGAGTAAGGAGTCGGAAGAAACAACGATCAAGCTAGATAAATCAGCAGAGAAGATGGAACACGGTAGTTGTCTGGACCTGATTTGTGGAAGTGGAGAGCATTCTTGCGATGGACAACCCTGTGTCAAGATACAGTCTTTCCAGAAGGAAGGCTTAGCCACTTGGTTTGGTGACATCACAGAGAAGGAAAAGAGCGGATTACAGTTAGTGGCTGAGTGTTACAGGAAAACTACTGTAAATATAGCAACGGCGTTGGGGTTCTTCTCAAGGATGTGCAGCTTGCAATAGATTATAGTTTGCCAGTGAACGCGAAGTCCCTAGTGGGATTGGTGATGACCAACCTGTGTGGAAGCCACTTTCCATTACACATGGCAATGGTGGATGTATCGAGTCAGAGGATACTAATCGACGAAGCCTTCTCGATACCCGAGTGCGTACGCCTGGCTCGAATGTCGCATCACTCGCACAGACTACTGAGAAAGATCCTGGGAGCTGTACCGGGGGAATAACGAGAACACTTGAGTAATATCTGGGGCGAGAAACTCTTGAGGTTGGAAGGTGAAAACACGAGTGATTTCGAGAGACAGAAGACGATCGGGAAACCGATGAACAGTACCCCAGCCGTGGAGGAAAATGATGTGACACACGAGAAGATGATGGAGCTAGAAACTCTGCTGGAAGCTTCGGGAGAACGCAACCTCCGGACTATCAACCTCACACATGGGGAATGCCCGTGCCACTGTCTGGCACAGGCGGTGTGGTATCCGGAGCACTCGAACCTCTGCTTGATATGGGACGTGGAGGAAGTTCGGTCGACCGGGCTACCCGATCATCGACAGAAGGTCACCCTCCTAGTAGTGAGTTCAATGGTGGCGTTGCGATGGATCGAGGAAAACGTAACGAAATATCGGGAGTCGGAGGCACCGACAGCGGAATCGATACACGCTATTGATTACAGCAGGAGGCTTGATTTGTTTGAGACTGCGTGCAAATTATTCGCTATACCTATCGAAGTCAGGCACGTTTGGAGCCGCATATGATTCTTCCCATGGTTTCGAGCGACGTTGACGCCTTGGTTATACACAGTGACGAAGGATCACATGAAGAAACATCAGAGAGAATATCCATAGTTCCTGGCTGAGATAGGGCCGGAAGCCTGCAAGAGACCCTTGCTGACCCAACGTAGTGCGATCACTACGCGTTGGACGAGAGTTGGTAGGGTGTCTAGAGATAACGCTAAAGCAAGGGAGTCAATATTGGAGGAAGACTTGGCGAAGTGAGCAGGATGCTCAGAGTCGGATTCTTGAGTCTTGAGCAGTGTAACATTCGCCCGGAAGTACATATCGACGGAAAATTAAGCTAGGTTCTAAAACGACTGGCTAGCGTCTAAACACAGCTCTGCATGCGTTTCACCGTCTCTGCCAGAGCGAGTTCTTTTAGTGGTCTTTCTAACATCGGGTCGACAAAAACGTTACTGCTTTCGGCTTCGGTCAAAACACTCAAATTAACTTAATTTTATGCAAGAGTAGTGAGTTCATGGCTGGGTCTCAGTATGCCCAGACCACAGGGCACTCCTAAAAACAGGGCTAGTACTATTTATTATATTACCATTGTTTTTGTTCAGTAGATAAAAATCATCATCTCCATCGAAGATGGGTCAACCCTTTCCCTCAACTCCTAGCTTCTCATTATCTGAAATCGGATGTTAAATAAATTCAATTCAGGACATGACCAGGAAGCTAAAAGTTTATATAAAACAGTTTGAGTCTTGGGCCCGAGACCCCTCCGGATTCTGGAATCCGGGGAAAAAACGTCCTTATTTCTTTTGGGAAGGCTGGACACGTCGCCCCTTCACCCTTCCTCGTTCGTGTGAATTACTCTGTAACGATTGTAGCGGCAAAACTGTTACAACTAGGAGCAATTCCTGACAATTTCCAATTCTATCTGTCGTTATTTCTTCGTAGTTGTTTTCACTGCAACTATCGTTGTTCTGTTTTTCTTCTGTTCTTTCTCCAAAATGGCCGGTTCAGCATTTCTCAGAAATATGACGTCACAACTCGAAATTTTAAAAATTGAAGATACCAGAATATTCTGACCTTCACAGTTTGTCTAATTGTTCAAATTACGTCATCAATCTGTTAAAAACGTCAATCTTCTAGGTCAGATGTTCTTTTCTGGTCGATGAAATTTCGAATACAAAATTGCATTTTCGTACATTCTGGTCGAATGTCACATACTCCCCGGACAGCCCGGTCAATGTCCTCTTTGAGTCTCGTAGTTTTCATCAAACTGGTACAGTGTCATCGAACAGAATTTACAAAATGCACGAAATCACTCTCATCCACGTCATATCGACTCACTGCAGAATATATATGGCATCATACTACACTATTATAGCCTTCCAAATTTTTTCACTAATCTGCTTTTTCAAGTATATGACTAAAGATAAAACATCTTTTTAGACTTCCAAAGTCTATGTCCCAATTTAAAACTTTTTCTCCTAGAACTAAAAAGTGTAGGAACGCAGGACAGTCCTGCCAACCTACAAACTAAAATAATCCAACTATGCTTCTTCCCTTCGAAAATTTAGTTGTTACTGGTCCTGAATTTTAAAACCAAGGAACCCTGTGGTTAGAAGGAACAATAAAAGAATCTCCTTATTCATGAGATTACCCAAGCCTTTCATGTCACCACAAAAAGATCAGTTGTCCTAGTTGATTAAAAACAATCATGCAGGCTGGAATGTTGTAAAATATTCTCCACTCAAGCTTTTCTAAATAAATAGGAAGTAAGTGTCTCTAAAGCCACTAACTAAAATCATAATGCAAATTTATAAATGCAACTAATTCTTTAACCTTCAAAAACCAACTAAATGTTTTCTTTTCAGTTTCATTTGCAAACTTAGTTGCTTTGTTTCTCATTTGAGTTTTCTGTCACATACAAAACAATTCTGAGTTTTAACATCTTCTATTTCGTCGCTTTTTTGTTTTCTTCTTTGTTCGTCGTTTAGAATTGCTAAAATTTCTAAATTCTTCTAATTTTCTTTCTTTTTGCATCTTGTTTTTCGGCCATTTGTCAATGTTTCATCTCGTCCTCCTGCGACATTGACTTCGCACTCTCAGTCTCTGTGTCTTGCAACACGTCGGTAGCTATTCTGACGCTGTTGGAAGCAGTGTCCAACACTTCTGCTCTTCTACTCTTTGTTTACAACAAGGTAGAGGATCAACGTTAGATTCTCTGTTTCGGCAGAAGCTGTTTTGGATTCACAACGTCACGTTGCTCTCCAAGATCCTTCAACATCTCTTCCTTTTCCCTTCCGTCACATCTTTTTTCTTCACGGCGGTGGTCACTGCATTCCGATGATTTGCAGCTCGAATGTCCTGCTGATACACACTGTACACTCTGCTGTGCTTCGACATATGTTTCTTGGCATACTCGTACAACCATGCAATCAATTTGGCTCTAAACCAGGGCATCAGTCTTCTTCTGGCCCATATCTTTTTCACTTCCACCGGGGCAGGAATGTTCAAATTTTTCCACATTGTCTCAAAAAGATCTAAATCTTTTAGACAATCCAATTCCTGTAACTGTTCTCTCGTCAGCGCCTCCTGTCTATTGTTCTCCTTTACATGAGCTTCCAGCTATCGTATCGCCATCATAACTCCCACTATCACTATCGTTATGGGCAGTGATGAGTCTAGTAAACCCATGGAGAGCGGCTCTCCACAGTCCCAGATCAACACCAGCTTACTACGCCCAGGGTACCACCATGTTTGTAGCATGCAATGACAGGGGAACTCATCCTGTGTTGACATGATGCTCCTCCAATTACGTTTTCCCGAAGCTTCAAGTATTGGTTCCATTTCTATCATCACTCGGTGGACTTCGTCATTCTCATCTACTGCATTGTAATCCGTGACTGTTGATCCCTTCTGCTTTTGTCTTTCAAAGTCACTGAATTTCCCACTGGCGTATCCCATGAACTTCTTTCCCATAATCGATTTCAATTCTTCTTTAGTTTTCTCCGGACTCGTAATATTTTTCTGACATTCTTGCTAGTCTTACGCATTTTGGCACCGAGAACGCTTGATCCACTATCGTTCTCGTAATTTTCACATCCACCGCAACGGAATGCACTGGGTAGCTGCTTTTGCATATTGGAGCTAACGTCGATCCCGTCAAATCTCGCGCTCCCGACGGCTTGTGATGAGTTTTACTGTGCCAGATGTTCATTTCCGCCTCGATCGCTTCCCTCCACTTTCCTATGTGCTTTTGCTCAGTCTGCAAAACTCCTGGAAAAACTTCTACACTGATGGCCGTGGTCATCTCATGCTTCTGTTCTAGATTCAATAGTGACTCTAAAGAACCAAACATGCTGTAGAATCCTAGTGCAGTCATTAGATTCACCTCTAATCTTCCATGGCAATCTGCAATCAGTTCCGTTTCTGTTTTCGCCTTCATCACAATGTTCTCAAACAATATCATCAATTGCTTGTAATGCTTCTCCAGGGTCTTTACGCAACTCAGACCTCCACAGATGTGACCTTCCAAACCAGAGACTTCTGCCAGACAGCTACCAGGTTTGACCCAGTCCTCTGGTTCCCAGCCAGGCAACTCTACCTTGTCTTCTCCGTTGCTCTTAGAGGCTGTTGTCATCAAATTAAAGATGATGTTCAGGTCACGTAAGTTAACACTTGAATTCAGTTCCCTCTGCACATTTTGTGTCGCTCGTAATATCGAATCGGCGTTGGAACTCGGACACCATGTTAATTTCATTAGTTCCCACACCACCATCAAACTCGTTCTCAGCAGTTCGTCTGAGAATCCCAATCCAAACTCCACTCGGTTGTCCGATTTTGGCACTGAAGGTGCAGTCACCTTTTCTTCACCAAGACTAGTCTCAACCTGGTCTGCTGATTAGCAGCGATTCTTATCTTTGCAATCCTTGACGTCCAGAATCTTAGCTTTACTGTTTGTTCGTAATCAAAGATGCAATCGCGTATGTCTTCATTTAGGAAAGGGTTGTACGCCATCCCTATGATTCCGGACACGTAACTGTAAAACTCCTTCCTGATTGGTTCACAGTATTCACTGGATTTTGGCAGTGCTCCCACAGATTCCATCGAGAGCCTCAGTTCCTTGTTTGAGAAGCTCCTTATTTCGTCGATTTTCTTCATCGGTTCTAGTACCACGGGTTCTTTCATGTTTACTCGCATTGGTTTGCTCTAATATATATCCAAAAGTGCTAGCAAGAGCAAGGCTTTCGTTCGTTCTTCGCCTTCCCTTAGAAACTTGACACAAGTGCTCAATGCTGGCACTGAAATTTGTTCTATCAGAAATCGAACGAAACAGAGAGCGTCATTTCGCTTCGCACACGCTACTGCTGCTCCCTCTTGGGTCATCAGATCACTCACACTCGTCATTGAGAACAACTTCTCCTCTTTCGATCTTTTTCTTTCTTCCGAATCATTTTCCCCGCGAGTCAGTCCAACCATGCACCAAGCAAACCTCAGTTGTAGCTCTGTTCTCACGTAAGGTATTGCTATCAGAGCGTGTATCTTAGGACTGGTTCTGATTTCTTATTCGAAGTATCGTAACACTAACACTCTCCATGGAAGGCTCACTAATTGCTCGATCGTTTCTGCGTGCATTTCGGACAATACCAAGGTCCCGTATGCCTTCTGCTTCAGAGTGGTGCCTTGCATCATCGTCTCCAAATAACCTTCCATGGCACTTTTGTCTTCCAGAGCCATTAAGTGTCCCCTGGCCGAATTTTTGTCCTCTAACATCTCCATGTATCCACTGGCAGTTCATCAATCGATACAGTTTCCGACACTGTCAGTCGGTTATATTCCACTGGTAATAGCAGTCCTACGAAGATTCCCTTTCCGTTACTAATGAGAAACGGTTTAAAGTCTTTAATGGTACTCTCTCCACATTGGCTGAGTATCTCTGTCTCTAACGTCGCTCCAGTCAGAGTGCTGTCACTCATCTTGGTTTTGTGACCGGTTGATTTTATTCCTGCCATGAGAAGGAGTGGCACCATCGCTACATCAGTCATTATCCTGTCTGTGACAGGTAATCGATCATCACCCTGTCCTAAGTCCATAGCTTCTTCGACGCGTTTTCTTTTCGCTGAGTTGGCAGCTTTCATTGAGATTTCGGAATCCACCTTTGTCTTTCCCGCTTTCCTCAATGTCACCTTGCTGCCCAGTTTCATTTTCATCCCATTAAATTTGTCAATCACCAATTTTGATCGCTTCGTTCCCTTCCTGGTTCTTGACAGATATACCACTTCTCCTTTGTCTTCTTGCGGCGTCATCTTGATAGGAGGGTTTGCCTCACTTTCGTCAGTGGCCGAGTCGATCAAAAATTCGCTCAATCTCCCCTCACACTCGTCGAGTTTGTCAAGGACTTCCCGCATTAGTGGTCGGTTGAGACCTAGTGTCAAATTAGACTGGGTTCCGTAGCTCTGAACTACTGTCCAAACCTCTTCCATGAAGGCCACTCTATCCATTCTGCATCCCGTCCTATTTTCATGGTCTCTATGGTGCACCTCCCACTCTTCTTGGGGCAACCTTCCCAAGAAAGTTACTCTGGCAGCGCCTTCTTTTCTTCTTCTCCCTGGTGATTCCATCAAGAGTTTCTGTTCGATATTTTTAGAATTGCTCGGAGAGCTGCTCTCCGGCAATTTCCGGTTCGTTCCCATAAAGGCCGACGGGGTTTCCAGCGTGGAAGTACCCTCATCTGCTGGCTCAGTCGTCGCTTTCAATCACTGAGGAAATTTTCAGAGTCTAGGCTGGATAATCCTCATGTCGAAGCCTTATCGTCTTCTTTCTCAGCTTGACCGGGATCCCATTGCATAGGTTCTTTCGATCGACGGCTTCCTCCCTGCCCATCGTCTCGTTCTAGGTTCTTTCCTGAATTTGAGGGCCCTTACTCTTCACTCCTGGTCCCATCAAAAAATTTCAGTACAATTAGCCTGCCAGCTGACTGATCTTCCTCCTCCTCATGAAGTGCTTTGACGGTTTCACACTCGTTAAGATCAGGGAGGCTTCTGTTATTTCAGCCTTGCCTCTCATCACCATAGTTGCTAGATCCAGTTTCGCGCATTCCTCGTCAAACCTCCCAGGCTTTGGAGTCGCTGCATTGCTCATTCGTCTTCTCGTTGCTTCATCCGTGTAAGCAAACTGGGTATAATGCAGCAATGCGGCATTTCTGCCCACAAAACACGGGTCTATCGTTTCTGAGAATTTCGCCATCCTCCTTCTATTAGTCTCAAAAGCTCTCAACCTAGGAGTTTGCACTGCGGAGACTGCTCCGAGCAACATCCTTCTTATCAGAGGGAATTCAGGGATTTCCTCCGGCAATTTCTTATAATCACCCCAACCTTTCGTCTCATCTCTCACCTTATGATATGCTGCGGTCAGTCGAGGAATTCTTGTGACCCCGCCGTTTGTTTTGTCGTAGGGTCTTAGATTCCGGAGTTTAGGGAAAACTTCAACGTGCCCCCTGTCCACTTCTCCCATACGATCACGGAAGTGATCGTCAAAGTTAATGACCGTCTTCTCTGGCTCCGATATCTTTGCAAACAAAAGGTCTTAACTCATGAACTTTCGAAGTACACGCTGCTCACACCAATTCAGCGCGCTTTCGTCCACTGCTGATATGAGGTTCAGGTGCAGCAACGACCTCCTGTATGCTACCACCTTAACATCAGGGAACGCAAACGTGACTGCAGGTCCCTATATGACCGTCACGAACTCCGTGGCTCCTCTGAACAATACTAAGTGATCGGTCCTCATAGCTAAGCTCAGATCAGTTAGACGGGGGATGCCGCCAGCATGACGTCGCACGTCTTCCTCCCTCTCAATCGTTTCATCATCTCCTGTTCCAAAGCGATTCAGCTGCAGGAGGTACTGGATAAGAGTATGTCGCAAATCTTTTATCTTGTTCCAGGAATCCGTAGATCGTTTCACGTCGAACTTCCTCACGTTATCTGTCATCTGCTCCGGATTCATCAACCCTCCCAAGTTTCCATGCGTTATCGCAATCAACGTTAGAAGTCCATCTAATCGCAAAATCTTTACTCCTTGAGTGAGCAGTATCGCTGGTAATTTCAAAAAGTTCTCTACCCCAAACGTCACAAATAGGGCTAGTAATTCAACGATTGATACTTCTACAACTACTTGGAGTACTTCTTTTATCAGATATCAAGAAAGTGAAGGGTATATTTTCGCGAAGAAGGACGAGGTCCATCCGGCTCCTAGCCCTTCCAACATGCTGTCAGTCCGGTCAAAGCCTTCTTTTTCCTTCACAATCTGTGTCCAGAAAGTTTCCAGGGTCACTTGGCGCACTCTGTTCACGAACTCGACTGATTTCTCTTCAGCATTTTCGGCCAGGTTTACCTCTTTCACTAAGTAGGCATGGATCTTTCTGATCATCACTGGGCATCGCTCGAAAGCATCCGCGCCCAAAGCTGCTATCTGAGGGGTCAAGTGCAGCCACTGGTTGGCCTCTGGTTTCGTTCTCAAAACCATCGCTTCCAAATGAGCTCTGGTCTCCTTGGAGTTCTCTCTTCTCTCTCTTCTCTCTTTTTTTCCATTCCTCGGAAGCGATTACTCGATGGTCATAGTAAGGGCTTCAGTTTGAGTTGTCGACTGAAGTTGGACAGTTCCAACCCCAGCACTTCGTCTAACATTAACATGTGTAGTGAATGGTTCTTAAATCTTCGCATCGCATTCGAGATGTCAGTTCACACCGCAGGTAGCTCAGCCCTGAGTGGCCTCACATTGTCCATCTCTAATCCGCGATATGGGGCAGATATGATTACATCATATTTCCCTTCCGAGAGCAGAGCCACCATTACATACACGAACTTCAGTCCATTCGTGAGATGTGCATATCCCGGAGATAGTGCAAACACGGCGCTCGGTGTTATTTTAGTGACGGCACCTTCTTTCAGGGTATCTACTACTTCACCCATTGATTCGAGGTTATCCTTTATAGCTGGCCATACAGCGGCTTCGGCTGTCGTAGGCTCTCCGAGTCTGCCCAGGAAACCCCTGCTCTGTAGATGGTCATTGATGCCATTGAATACAGTTGTTCATTTCTGTCTGCCGTTGTACCTTCATTGCTATCGACACAGATTGCATTAGGTCTATGTCGACCGCCGCCAACATTATAACATCAGGCCAAAACGGAGACTTGGAGGTATACACGAAGTCTGAACTCGCAACTACCATAATCTTTGCCTTCCTCATTTCTGCCTTGTCATACGCAGCAAAGATGGTCTCATCTTTCTTGATTGCCTTCAATCCACCGTATCTCTGAATATCACCTTCTTGTTTCACTTGTTTCGGGTACGCTCTCTCTTTTACGTGTCCTGGGGGTGCTTTCACCTGCCTGAATATTTTTTACGTGTTGTCCGATCGGTGCCCTCGTCGTCAAGAATCTTCCGGGTCTTTCCTCTGAATTTCCTTCATCGTGGTTCAGTTTCACCTCTTGCAATGGTCTTGCATTCACTGGACTCATTGTTTTGTTTGAGGGCAGTCCCTCTAAATCGGCAAATCTATCTCAAGGCGGTTATAGAGCTGAAGTTTATTCCAGCGGCTATAAAACAGTCCACGCCTGTTATTGAGTACATTCGGTTGACAGACAATCTCGCTCCGTTCAACATCCTCATGGCATCTGCTGCAAAGCTCACCGTCTGAAGGTTTAATTTCATCAGATCTTCTTTGTACATATGCCAGGGAGAAGGTATGGGCCTCGACCCCATCAGGGAGCTCCTATCCGGGTGTCGCTCCCCTCGACTGGTGCTCGTCGTCTCTGATCTTGTATCCGATCTAGAGGTGCTGGTCGTCTCCGCGGTCGGATTGATAGGTCCTTTGCATATGTCCTTTGCCCCGGCTCGCTAGAACTTTGCGGCTTGTAGGTCGTCACGACTGGGAACGTTCCCAAACATGTTTCCAAATTAGGGGGTACAAAGGTTGAAATCGCCGTTTCATTCTCAAATTCTTCCTTCTTCAGCACTCCCGTGTCAAATAGCTCGACTTCCATTTCATCCAATCGCTTCTGGAAGACTCGTTTCAACCAGGCTTGTCCTTAAAGGCTATGAAAGTGGATCCCATCAGTGGTTAGTCTGACCTGATCCATGGCTGTCGGCTCGTGTTCAATGTCCCTAAGGATCAACGGACCAGCATTCCGACTCGCAAGATTTCTCAGGATGTTGTTCCACCTGATGACTTCTTCATTATGTCTTCTTCCTGTCGCTGTCATCATTTTCGTGCTCATTGGTGCAGACGGTCAGTACCGCGCAGCTGAATTTCTGCCAGAGAGTAGTAAACAGGCATACCACCATTGACTCCCATCGTGCCTATTCCTCACCTGAGCCTCTTGATACATTTCGTTGATACGATTCCTCTCTATTAGGATCATTATGTTAAGGATCCTCCCTTAAGGATCACCCAGTATCAGATGTGATGTCCCAAGTGGCGGTTGCTGCAGGTTTACTGCTGGGCTCCAAGTCGATCGATTGAAGCAGGCTCTCGAATCCGTGTCCGGAACACCTGTGAAGCTATACTTCAACTGAATGTTCTTCTGCACGTCAATCACTCGGGACACTTTCTTCGTCGGAATTTCGCGTATCTTTCTATCTGGAACCTTAGAGCTCTTTTTTGGTAACGTTGTATCACTAGCTCCCGTTCTTGTCGTCATCTCTTGGGAGATTTGTACTTTGCCTGTGTCATCGATTGTTCCATAGGGTGCATTCACCCCGAAACCTGGTGCATTCCTATTAGCGACCAATCGCCCAGCTGTCTCCATCAATTTTCTCACCGTTTGCTCCACGACTGGGTCACCTAGGGGTCCGGGATTGTCACTCGACCAGTTGTAGCCGGAGTCGCGTCTCCGTCGTTTGACTCCATTCTCGAGGCGTCAAAAGTTCCATCGGGGACTGCCCTCGAGGAATATTCCTTGTAGGTATCTTTTTTTCTACGGCTGTCGTCAACGCCAGCCGCTCCGATCGCTCTTTGTACTCTCGCCTCAAGCGCTCTATTTCTTCACTCTGCTTCTTGTTGCAATCTTCAAACAATTTCTTCCACATTTCTCTATCTTCTTCTGTACTGAGCATGGTCTTGGTCATTTCGTCCAGCTCCCTTCTGGTCTTCTCCAGTTCTTCAATCGTGCCGTTAAGATCTTGCATGGAAAGATCGATGCAAGATGCTTGTCATGCGGTTATTTCTCTGTGCTCCTAGTAGGTCCGAGAGTCTGTATCTCGCCTTCAAGTACGTCTTCATGACCCTCATCCGACTGCTCATTTCATCTGGTTGACGCGTGTCATCTTCCATGACACGTGACACGTGAAGACGCGTGACACGTGTTGATTAGGTGATCGCAAGTCTCTTCTTTCTGCTGAGGCAGTTATGCAGGGCACGGCCTCTGCTCACTTCGTGAAGTGATCTATCATGACCAAGACTTGATTGTAACCACTGTCTGTCATGCATATCTTTTGATGATCAATCTGCACCACCTCGTTAAATTCAGATGACTCGAACGACTGCAAGGGAAATCGCAACTTCCTTGGATCCTTGACCTGTTGGCATGACAGACATGCTGTTACCCACTTCTCGCATGCCTTTTTCATTCAAGGCCACTCAAAGCGTTTCAGAATCCTCTGGTATAGTTTGTCGATTCCCTGATGGTCCATCTGATCATGTGACCTGAATAAAAATTCTGTTTGATAGAGTTGTGGCAACACTATCGCAATATATTTGTACAGCACTTTGTTTTCTTCTCTTTTCTTGCAAGCCACAATCCCGTCCTTGTTCAGATATAACCTTCCCACTTTCTGCATAAAATACTGTCTCAGAATGCGGTAAGTGTCTTCCTCCAGATCGCCTTTGTCTGGAATTCCTTTTTCAATCCATCTTTTCAGGTTACTTGTCATGCGGTCATTTCTCTGTGCTCCTAGTAGGTCCGAGAGTCTGTATCTCGCCTTCAAGTACGTCTTCATGACCCTCATCCGACTGCTCATTTCATCTGGTTGACGCGTGTCATCTTCCATCTTAACGCACCAAATCTTCGCCAATGGTTGTGTTTCTTGTTCGAACGGTTGAAGATCAGTCCTGGCTACCTCTTTTTGCGGCAACAAGCTTATCGAACGTTTCGACACTGCTATTGTTTCCAGATCATCTGCTGCATTGTCAAAGACTCTTTCACCTGGTATGAGGTAGCGATCACTGTCATGGTCTTGATATACCTCCCTATCAAGATCCCTTGCTCGAGTTTCCACCAAAAGTGTGTGGATCGCTAGCTCTGACTTGTCTGATCCTGAGCTCGAGTTCCTGTCTGAATAGGTGTCGATTCCTGAATTCCGGGAGTTATCATCCATTGAAGAGTCTGCGATAGAGCATGTTCCCTCCTCCGGATCAGTTCTGTGCGTTCTATTCATCCATCTGAACTCCAGACATTTTGTTCTCCAGGTTCTGTTCCTCATCAGGAACTTTTGCATCTACATCAGACTAGATTTGTTCTCCAGGTTCTTTTGCATCTACATCAGACTAGATTTGTTCTCCCGGACATTTTGTTCTCCAGGTTCTGTTCCTCATCAGGAACTTTTGCATCTACATCAGACTCCCGGACAAACTTTCTTGTCCAGGGTGTTGATCCTGAACTCGCCTGTTCTTCTCACTGTTCGTTTCCCCGAACAAACAATCTTGCCCCAACTTTCGTTCAACCTTCTCATCTTCCTTATCCTGGTCTTCGAATATAACGGTTTTCTTTTGCATATCGTTCTACTGTTCTTTCCGTTTGTATTTTGTGCTTGTCAAGACGTTTTGGGGTATCGAGGACACTAGTTGCTGAACTATAGTCCAACAATCCCTTTCATTTTCTTTGTGTTGTCGTCTTGACGGCATGATCTTCACCTTCTCGCAGACTGTCAGTGATGCCATGGCTGCTGCCCACTCGGAGTCATCTCTAGTCATTTCTCTCTCATACAATCCACCCAGCATCCGCATCACTTGCGTTGTGACCTGAACTGTTTTATCCAACAATGAGAGGTGGTTTATGTTCATGCGAGATAGTTCCTGCTGAACCAGGTTTGAGCGCAGAAACAGATCCAAGGGAACCGGTTCCTTCCTGGATAGAATCCTTCTCTCGGCTGCCTTCTCTACAGGTAACTCAGTATGTCCTGGGATTGGATGTCCAGACTTGTCCAACCATCTCGTCAAGGGAAGCGCTTCGTAAATTTCTTTGTCCAGAAACGAGAACCCTTCCTTAATTTCTGCCTGATTGGCTTGCTTCTGTTCCAATCTTTCATAGAACTCGGTCTTCTTGCTGAGGCTGTCAGCATTTTGGTGTTTGTCACGCATCTTCTGCCCGATTATCATGTGGTAGCCATCTAACCTTACTATTCATCTACCAATGTAAATCTGATCCATCGAGTAAGACTTCAACCAAGATAACGCTCTGTTGCCCACGCGTAACTTAAAGGGAGCGCTCCCCAAGTATGCGCGGTAATTTTCCAAAAATGTGACTACTGCAATTATTTCTGCCTTCGGTGCACCATATTTCATCTCAGTGTCACTTAACACCTTGCTCCCAGATGCTATGGGACGGAGATCTGTTCTTCCATTCCATTCCTTCTCCTGATTAGTATTCCTGAGATGGCTACTACTGATGCGTCTTGTCATGAACATACATGCCCTTCTCTGTAGGCATGCCTAGGACTGGCGCTGCGCACACTTCCCGTTTTATGTTCTCGAAGGCAGCTTGTGCTTCTTCGTTCCATTCGAACTTCTTTCCTTTATTGCGCATCAGCTTCTGCATGGGATACACCTTGTCTGCATATCCTTTTATGAACTCATGGTAATAATTGGCGAATCCAAGGAAGCTCATGAATTGTGTGTCCGTTCTGGGAGCCTTCCATGTCAAAACAGCCTCTATGACTTCCGGGTCCCGCCTGACGCCATGTCTGTCCATCATTCTCCCTAGATACTTTATCGAATCTCTGAGTATCTCACACTTCGATGGTTTACATTTCAAGCCTGCTCTTTTCATGCAGCCAAAGACCTCCTCTAGCCGATCAATGTGGTCTTTCAGGGTGGGTGTTGCTATGACCACGTCATCCACGTAACACATCACAGGGTTCCCGTACTTCTTCGTCACTCTGGTCAAAGCCTTAGCCATCAGTCTTTGAAAAGTGGCCGTCGCGTTGCACAAGCCAAAGGGCATCCTTTTACACTGGTACAACCCCAAATTAATGCGAATCCGGTCTTCTCTCTGTCCTTGTTCCGCAGAGGAACCTGCCAGAAGGCCGAACCCACGTCCATAGTGGTGAAGAACTTGGCGTCACCAAGTTTTGAGAGGCTTTCGTCTATTCGCGGTATCGGGTACGCGTCTTTTTTTGTCACCGCATTCAAGTAAAGAACGTCGCAACAGAACCTAACTAGCCCCCTTTCTTTTTTGCCATGACTACTCCGCATGCCCACGGCGATTTCGAGGGTTCTATCATGTCGTATTCGAGCAAGATTTCTATCCCCGCTCGGCACGCTTCCGATTTATGTGGTGTCATTCGTATTGCGCCTTCCCTATGGGGAACGGCGCCTTCCTCTAGTTCGATTTTGTGTTCGACGAAGTTACCACAACCGATATCCGCCCTATATTTTGAAAATAAATCCGCGTTCCGATTTAAAACCGTCCGCAATGATTCATAATCTCCCTCGCCTATTTTCCCTTTTAAGTGTTCCATTTCTGGCAAAACAGGTTTGACAGATTCTAGTTCATATGAAGAGGGGCGTTCCGGAAAATCCGAGCAGCTCAACAATCCGTCGTCCGTTTTGGATTTCATTGAAAAAAATTTATGATTAGATTTAATTTTACTAGTTCTTTTTAATATTTTATCTTTATTGTTATGATAAGGGCAGTCTTTTACACTATATCTCTTCAAGTTTTGTGTCTCTTCATAGTCGGTTCTCATCGGCAAAGCGTAACCAAGTTTCTTTCTACGCTGGATTGAAACCGCGGTGTCCAGTGTGTTCATTAACACACTGAAACACAGTCCATTTCGAGTTACTGAGAAGCTCCTGCATAAAACCACTGAACTTTGACTATTAGGGTTCAGTACCAAATAAACCTGTTTACTATCAATTATCGAGTTTCAATTTCTCATTCTAAAAATTGCTACTACAGCTTGTCCCGGCTGTAGTTTTACCTTTCTATCTAAAAAGATAGGTACCTTGTTTTCATCTGTTATTATTCTCTTAATTGGTTTCTTAACATACTTCCGGTCCGGGTTTCTAATCCTTATTAGACCGTTGTTCAAGTCAATCATCACATCGAAATTCCTGACAAAATCTCTGCCCAAGATGAACTGATCGGAGTCATCCAAATTCTCTACCACCAGGAAGCTCATTCAAAGTCATGTCCTCCCATGTGGAGGACCGTTATTGGTGTGCTTCCGGCTACGTAAATCGCTCCTCGATTGGCTGCCGCTAGTCTGAGATTCGTCGGAGTTAGGTCTTCCCTCGTGAAGCCCATTCTTTTCCAAGTTTTTATCGGCATCACGCTCACTACCGCTCCTGTGTCCAGGAGCCCTGTTACTCCGATTTTCTTCCCATTGTTGTCAAGCAGATGTGCAGTCACAACTGCTTCGTATCCAATGTGAACCGCGTCTTGCTCCATCATGGCGTCATGACATTCCTACGGACTTTAAGTCCTTCTTCACCCAAATATATTTGCCCTATTTGGTCACTGTCTGTCGTCACGTAGGTTGTGGTGTAGATACTGATCCCATCCGCGTTCAGCATCACTTGATATCGTCCATAGACTTCCACGTAGCGCCCGTGAAGTTTCTTTATTCGAGGGGCCACCCATTGTTAGTAGCACTCGCACAGTTCTTGACTCAGTGCGTGGCTCCACCTGCCTCAGATAATATGAATATGTATACAAATGCATCAAAGTGAATTCTGATGGTTCACTCAGATTTCTGATTACCTGGTGTCCCGTTACCGGGATTATCGATTGTAATTTACTCCCCTGCGGCACCATACCGAACGTCTGCCCGGAGATCACGTTTAATTTCATGCTCAAACTGCTTGGTGCTTTCGTTTCTTCGACGTCTGATGCCTCGAATGCGTTCAGCCTTCCCTGAATTTTTTCATTTTCCAATTCGAGCTTCACTTTTTGTTCGATCTCCTTCGTAACCAATTCCTACTGGACTCTTTTTAGAGAATCCCTCGCGGCTGTCCTATAGTCGATCTTGAAGTCATCCGCTGCCGCCACCGGTTCCGGTTCACGTATCTCTTCCGTTACCGCCTGCATCTTCTTCAATGCCAGCTCTTGCGGTTTTTCTTTTCTGCGTGCCTCGGCTTCACTCAACAGGCGAGCCTTATTGGCTTTCACATCCGATAAAGCTTCCTCATGCCTTGGATGCTTGATGTCTGCCACACCATCCCAGATTTGTGGACAATCTGATTTAAAATGACCTTCCAAGTTACAAAAAAAACACCTTGAACCGAATTTTGCAATTCCTCCTCTCATGAAATCTTCATGATCGACCTCTGACGCATCTTCATCCTCGAGGCTAAAACCTATTGCTTTCATGCCCTGTTGGTAAGTTGGGCATGCTGACACATGATGGTAAGTCGAACTGCAATTTGCACAAGAGCGTCTCTTGTCCATATCGTCCCTTGGTTTGTACCAGTTGTTTCCTTGGTTTCCTGGTCCATTGTTAATATCGCCATATGTGTTTTTGTAATATCCCGATCTCGATGGAGGCTTCAGCAAAAGATATTCTTTTGACTTGAGTCTCAACTCCTCTGGTGTTGGCGCATTGGTTGATAGTGGTGGGTAATGTGTCGCCAACATGGTTCGAAGCTCATCGTTCTTCACACCATCGATAAATTTTGAGGCTACTGCCAGGTTATCCTTCTGTTCGACTCATCTGGTTGACTACGCCTTCTAAACATCTCCAAATTGTATAGAAACTTCCAAATTTTCCTCAGCAGTGTCCCGCTGGTTTTGCTTTTTGGCCATCATACAGTTTAGGGCTGTCCCTTCCAAGTTGCTGGTAAGCGCACTGCATTCTTGTATTTCTGACAATTCTTCTTCTTCAAAATGCAGTTTCATTACCTCTATCCAGGTATCAAAACAGCCATCAAATTCGTCTTTACAGCATCTTGGTTTCTTAAAACCCTTCTGGACTTTTCACTGCGTTCATTGGCCCTAGATAACCTCGTAAGAAATGTTTCCAAGGACCTGTTCAGATGTTCAAAGGCTGTGGCCATTGATGCAGCGTCTCTTGATCGCCCCGCCTGAGTATCATTGCCCCCTGTTAAGGACTCTGGATTTTCCCTCCTGTCCGAATCGCTGGGATTGTTTCTTCCTTGGCTCGCATGACTCCTGTTCGTGGAATCACATCTCCCAGTCGCATGTCTATCTTGCGTCGGTCGTTCGTTTGAGGTCTGCTGTTGCCACTTGAACTTCCTCTGATGTTTGGGCCCCGTGTTCTATTGTCATTTGTGGCATAGCCCGATGAACTGCCCCTTCCTCTAGTGGATCCATATGTCTTTCTCCTATTCTGCTGCTCACTGAAGTTCACCCTTGGCTCCCTACTGGGTTCTCTTGAGTACGATTCCCCATTTTTTGATCCACTCCTGCTGCATAGTAGTCCGTCCAATCTATCCATGATAGCCTGAGTTCGCCTCTCCATCATCGCATCTATTTTCGTGTCAAGAGTCCAAGAGTCTGCTCTTGTTGAATTCTCAACTTCTGCATGACGTCTCTCAATCGTAACTCTCTTTGCTCAGCCTCCCTAGTCAATCGCGACAAGTTCTTTGCTAGGTGTTCATCTGTTCATTCTGTCCTCCTATACTACCCAATATGTTGGTCGGGGCTTCTTCAGTTGATGCCCTGTTTTCCACTATTGGCGTCACAAGTGGCGGTGTCACCCTGTCGATCCCAGGTAGCTTGGTGGTGGTCAAGATTCGGGCTTTGATTCTCTGCCTCGACGTCTTTTCACTATCCGCCTCTAGATTCACCGGTGCGTTGCTTAGCCCTGTGTTCCTACTCTCCCCAGTTCGCATTTCCGAGTTCGTCATATTCACATAGTCTCCTGAATGGCCTGATCCGTTTGTGGTCTTGCTTATTGTCCTCACCACACCAAATTGGTCCATGGTACCAGTCTCTCTATCGGTGTATGCGTCATTCTCCTGAGTCGAGCTATTGAGGCTGACTTCAGATCCAAAGTCATCTTGCCCGTCATTGTCCTCTTCTTCTACCTGGGTTTCTGCTTCATCGCCTGTACCCGCTCCCATAAAAAAAGGAAAGAAGTTTCCTAAAGTGTTCTTCACTGTTTCTGAAAAAGATTGAAGACGTTGCCGATTTTTCCGTCATGCCAACCATCATGTTGTTGTCTGTGGGTGATCTTGTAATCGCCACATTTTCATTAGAGATGTCGGACAGTTCCGACATCTCTTCTTGGTCCAGGGTCCCGGTGGAAGTGGCAAAATCTTGGCCTTGTTCTACCGGAGTAGATTCACTCGCCAATTTTCTGTTTCCTCTCCCTTTCGGTCCATGTCCCTTCTGGTTCCCATCCATGGCAGGGTCCGAATGGACCTCTACCTCTAACCTTGCCTTGTAACCTTCTGATGACTTTTGACTTCTGGTTTCAACCATTATGTGTGAAAATTTCTTCCCTTTGTCGGTCCGGGTTCGTGTGATCCTTTCCACAAGAGGGTAATTCATTGCTTTTCTCTGTTTCTCTGGTATGAACTTCATGGAGCTATGGCCTTGTTTAGTTATCATTGACTTGTCTGGACTCATTTTCAATTTATCACTTCTTACTGCCTATACACCCAATTCGATTGCTAGTGTTCTTTTAGTCTGACTACTGATAATAATAACACAACACAATAAATTCCAAAAGTTTCTCAATAATCGATTATTAGTTGCAAGATATGAAGCTAGCACAGTCTGATGATATCAATATATTTAAAAGATAGTGTTCTCACTACCCAATCAAGTACAATTGCCTTATTCAACCGTTGCTACCCTTTTGTAGAGGTGTTAGGGCTTTCCAAAAATTTTTTTATAAAACATGAAGGGTCTACCTTCCCCAATTAGTGAATTTGCTAAAAACAATCTTAAAAATATTTCACGCTCATTTTGTAAATAAATGATAATTTTATGAGTAAGTTCGCCTAATTTCTAATCTAGGGGTACCATGATCAACTGGATTTGTCAAGTAGTTCCAAAGTTATCAATCAAAACGTCTTTTTCCTAAAATCAAAAAAAAATTCTCTTATAGGTTCCGCCTAACTTTTTTTCGTAATTCTAATCTTTTCTACCCAAAAATGATTGATCCGAGCTCAGAAGGCCTATGTTCTTCTATTTCAAGGCAAAAACCCGATCTTAAATGTTCCAGCTGAAAAAGTTTGCCAAAAAATGCTATTTGTACGCCTCCGGATTGATGAATCCACTAAATCAAACACGTTAAATTCGATTTCTCTGTAACCCGGAAGGTTACCGTCAAACGGATTTTAAAACCTGTCAATTCACTAGTGAACGTTGTCCGAACAACAATTATTACTGTCCTAACTCAAAATTTTCAAAAAAAAATTTTTGTAGCGTTTCGTTTCTTTAAAAATTTAGAAGATTCGGTTTTTGGTACCCAATTAGTTCCAACCACTTCCGAACTAAACTTAACCGGTTCTACCTATTATAGTAGTACAGTTACGATGTAACTCATTATTTTAGCGCTTTTTTGTTTCAAAAAATACCGATATCTCAAAAATCGCGATTTGTGGGGGATTCAAAATATCGCTATTATTTTGACCCTAAAAACCGGTCTTTTTAGTATGTTTTTTACTGGAAAACGGCATAAAGGTACTAAGATAGGCTGTATAATTAAAAATAATAGTAAAACTATTCCCCTCCGGGTTTGTTCAATCTCCTAATTAAGGTGCTTAACTCGGAAATTCGCAGTTCCGTGAAGTGTCACTACAATGCAGTCACTGTCGAGCCCCCCACAGAGTATCTTACTTTTTGTACCAAAAGGGATAAAAATTTGAACGATACCCAACAGTAGATTGTTGTTGTCCTTGAGCCCCTTCTTGTCGCTCCTTGAACTGCCTGCTTGATATCAGTCTTTTTCACTAATCCCGAGACCCT